>NW_006408521.1:2057231-2062744 GCF_000296735.1 Chrysochloris asiatica
CTCCAATCCTGATGCCACGTTTTTCATCATATAACCCAGCTTCTCAGATTATTTGCTCAGCATACAGGTTGAATAAATATGATGAAAGAATACAACTTTGTCACACACCTTTTAAAATTTTAAAACATTCAGTGTTCCCATGTTCTGTTCGAAAAACTGCCTCTTGATCTAGGTATATATTCCTCATGAGCACAATTAAGTGTTCTGGAATACTCATATTTTGCAATGTTGTCCATAGCTTGTCACGATCCACACAATCGAAAGACTTTGTGTAGTCAATAAAGCACAGGTAAACATCTTTCTGATATTCTCTGCTTTCAGCCAAGAGCCATTGGACATCAGCAATGATATTCCTCATTCCACGGCCTCTTCTGAATCCAGCTAAAACCTTCCCTAATTTTAAACCATTCAGTGTTTACTTGTTCTGTTCCAGCAACTGCTTCTTGTTCTTGTACAGGATCCCCATGAACACAATTAAGTGTTCCATAACACTCATTCTTTGCAGTGTTGTCCATAGCTTGTGAAAATACACACAGTCCAAAGCATAGCTTCCAGAATCACAGCAACATGCAAGCCACCACAGTCTGACAAACTGACTGATGAGTGGTAGACAAAATATCAAAATGTGAAACAATTGTTTATCAACATATTCTCTATACATTTTTTGAAGGTAATGTTTCTATTACACTAACTCTTTCTGGAAGAATTCTGTGCTCTTTGATTTTCACCATGTGAAAATGGCAGGTTTGGCATCTTTGAGTGAATCAAATAATGTTTCTTTTAAATGTTCCATAGGTTTGGGGAACAAAAATGAAGTCTGAAAAGGCAAGATTAGGGATACAGGGTAGATGAGATAAGATTTTCCAATGAAATTCTTGTAGAACGTCCCTTGGTACCCTTGAAGAATGAATAAATACATTGTCATGATGAAACAAAGAAAAAAAAGATCCTCAGCACAGCTTTCTTAGTCTGTTCTCACAAACACAGTTTTCCATTTTCTTAAAATTTGTATATAATAAATCCCTGTGATCATCGAACGTTCTTTGAGGAAATCTATCAGGATTGCCCATTTGACGTCCCCCAAAAGAGTCACTATAATCTTCTAAGCTGACCTCATGGAACTATATGCAATTCTGGCTGTGAAAAGAAGCTGGGAGTTAGGTGTTGAACCGCTAATCCCATGGGACATGGTTCAAATCAATTAGCCACTCCATGTAGAAAAATGAGACTTTCTGCTCTCATAAAGCTTTCGTCTCAGTAACCCTATTGTTGTTGTTGTTGTCAGGTGCCATCGAGTTGGAACCGACTCATAGCGACCCCATGCACAGCAGAATGAAACAATGCACGATCCTGGGCCAACCTCACCACCGCTGCCACACTTGAGTCCATCAATGATGCCACCTGGCCAATCCATCTCATTAGGGGTCTTCCTCTTTTTCTCTGACCCTCCACCTTACCCAGCATGACATCCTTCTCCAGTGACTGTTCCCTCCGGACAATATGTCCAAAGTATGAGAGATGAAGCTTAGCCATCCTGGCCTCCAAGGAGCACCCTGGCTGCACTTCTTCCAAAACATATATATAGTAACCCTATATAGGGTCACTATGTGTCATAACTGACTTGATGGCAGTGGGTTTTGGGTTTATATCTGTGAAATACATCTGACCCCTGTTCTAGTCATTGTATTTGGCAGCAAGGAAAGTAACTGACATCAATCCAGCATCATCTATGTCCTGGACACTGTGCTTTATATACACAATTACTCTAATTTTACCAATGAGATAGCATAAATTGTCAGACACCGGAACCTGTGCTCTTCCTGTACCTATCAGACCGAAGGATCTAGAGGTCCTCCGAACCGAGAGAGTCTCAATATTTCGTTTATGTTTTGTGCCATGAGTCAGCTGCTACCTCGGCTCTCCACAGTAGAGGAAAAAAAAAAGGTTCTCTGAGAACTCTAAACCAACAATATGCCTCAAACATTGTTGTTGTTAAATGCTGTTGAATTGGTTCTGACCCATAGTGTAGTGGTTATGACTTGGGCTGCTAACTTCAAGGTCAGAAGTTCAAAACAACCAGTTGTTCCATGGAAGAAAGATGAGACTTGCAACTCCCATAAAGATTTACAGCTTCAGAAACTCTATACAGGGCCACAGTGAGTTGGAACCTACACCGTAGTATATAACTACCGCCACTACCAAGGTGCAGCTGGTGGGTTTGAGCCGCCAACCTTGCAGTTCAAACAGAGTTTGTGGTCCAGTGCATTATCCTGTAGCACCACAGCTAGATTCCTTACCTTAAACATAACCAGCATCGAATTGATTCCAATTCCTGGCACAGTAGGACTGTATTCTCTAGGATTTTCTGAAAGATAGGCAGGCCTGTCTTCTAAGGCACTCCAAGGCAGGTTCAAACCTGTAACGTCTCAACCCATTGCTTAACTATTTGCACCACTTAGGGATTCCCTTCAAACATTAGACCTGATGTGTTTATATAGTCTGTTTATATATGTTGTTGTTGTTAAGTACCACTGAATTGGTTTCAACTCATATCCTACAGTGCTTATCTTACAGTGCCACACCAGGACTCCGTTAATATATGAGAGTAGGCCAAATTGATTGCTATAAAACCACAGAACCCTGTATTGAACAAAAATATTATAATGAGAAGTTATTATTTCTCGACATATCCTCCATCCAGGTCTGTACACTTCTCATAAGACAACTCTTGCTAACCTTAAAGGACAAGCAGGTGCACTGTTGTGATAGAAAAACATTCCTTGGTACAAATTTGCTTCCCTTTTCCTCACTATTGCAGTTTTTGATGTTCTTAAAACTTTCCCATAAAATGTTCCCACAATCATCCTGTGTCTTGAAGAAATCTATCAAGATTACCCCTTTGTAGTTCCCCAATGCAGTCACAATAACCTTTTAAGCTGACCTCGCTCTTTAATTTAACTGACCTATCAGATCTCCTGGAGTTTAGAGAAGATATGTTAGTATTAGAGTTAGAAGCATGTGTTTTCTGAATAAAAATTTAAAAACATAGTGATGATGATAATGACGACCATGACAATAAAGATAAACTATGATGCAGAGATCATTACTTTTAACATTTTGGTATATAATTTTCTTCTGTATCTATACTGAGAAAAATGAAATTATGCTGCATATGAGAATATAATTTGATTTTTCAGCTTATAGTTTGTGACTGTCTTTCACTGTCATTACATATACATACACATTTACTTTATATGAAATTATGGTATATTTTGTTATTGTATGTGTAGAGCACATTTAATCACTCAATAGTCTGTTTGTTCAGTTTTTTTGTTTAATTGGACTTTCTGCTAGCTAAATTTTAAATGATTTTCTTAGGATAAATTTTCTAGAATTGAAATGCATTGAAAACAATGAAAACTGCACATATTTTAATATATTATCACTTACACTATTGCCCTGCTTGAAAATGAGTGGTGCTATGCTAATTCAATTAGAATGGGTAGTTTATTCTTTGTAAAGTCAGACTGATTACACAGTCTTTCTGCAATGCTTTGAGATCTACGGGTGACCGTAAAATGTGGAGAGAAAATGAAAATAAAACAGGAAGGTATTGAAATAAGCCTACGTTGGAAAACTTTTAGAAGTAGGAATTTTCATATATTTTCTTTGGGAATATTTTGCAAACTTTCACTCGTGTTCTATGTCTTTTTTATTTTCATTACATCTCATATTTAGTATTAAATAAGAATGTTTTCTTTTGGGCTAGTAATAAAACTAAGTTAATGTCTAGGTATAAGATTCTTATTCTCTTTTCATATTAAGACTCTCCTCTTCTTGTTGAGAAAAATGCCCACCTGTGGTTCTGAAGAGTGCCACTCATTTTCAAGCAGGGCAATGGTGTAAGTGATAATCCCATGATTGAGCATGCTGTAGAATGCAATCATACCTTCCTGTCTCATACACAGTGAGAATGAAACCCCAGTGTTTATTTGTTTATTATAGCAAAAGACATTTACTGCTGAGTGATATGTTCTATCACTCTGAGAGTATTGTGCAAGCAAATAACGCAAGAATATCAGACCAAGATGCAAATAGTTTTTCTTTGCTCTTAGAATAGTTTGTTTTATAGGCAGAATTGAAGAAGTATATTTAGAGAAAAAGAACCAGGGAGTGATGGATCCTATAACTGTTCAAAGTACTGAGTGAGATGCATCTTCACCTAGGTTATCAGAGGCAGGAATTCAGGACAACTTTGAGGAGAACTGGAGGGTTCATGTATCACTCAACACCAGTGTTGAATTCTAGGAGAATTCTCTAATGTCTAGGTTAAGTCAGCCATGAGAAGGACAAATGGGCTAATGCTTTATATAGGATACATGATCAGTCTGCATATTTAAAACATGCATACTGGTTACTTTCCACTGTTAAAAGTAAAACATGCTTATGAAAGGAAAAATATAAAGGGAAGATTTTAGTGATCCCCTCACATCGTATCACCAAAGACTTTTCATTTTAATGTTTGTCTTTATACTTAAAAATCATTTTTAAAAAATGACTCCATGTTTATTTCAACTTTGGTCTGATAGAAAGGGCATTAATTTTTGCAAAATTAACAGATTTTATTTTTTAGAGCACTTTTAGGTTTTCAGAAAAATCAAGCAGAAAATCTGAGTGTTCTCACGTACCCCTCCCACCACCCCAGTTTTCCCTATGATTAACATCTTGCAATAGTATGTTTTGCTTGTTAAAATTGATTAACCAAGTTTGATGCATTATTATTAACTACAGTCTATAATTTAAATTAGGGCTCATTCTTTGTGTTGTATAGTTCAATAGGTTATGGGTTAGATGCATAACATCATGTACATACCATGACAGTGTCTTGAAGAATAATTTCACTGCCCCAACAGTTCCCTGTGGTGCATGTATTCATATGTCTTCCTTTTCCCAAGCTCCTGGCAGCCACTGATCTTTTTACTGTCTCTATACTTTTTCTGTTTCCAAAATGTCATGTCATTGAAGTTACAGTATGTAGGCTTTCATACTGGATTCTTTCACTTAGCAATATGCTTTCAGGATTCCTTCATAGCTTGATAACTAATTTTGTTTAATTGCTGAATAATAGTATGGCTGTACTAGTTTATTTATCCATCCATCTATTAAAGGGCATTTGCGTTGCTCCCAAGATTTGCCAATTATGAATAAAACTAATTGTTAATTCTTATCCCTGAGAAGATTCTTATTCCTTGCTCTGAAATCTGCTTTGTCTGTAATTAATATAGCTACTCCAGCTTGTTTTGATTAATGTTATTGTTGTTGTTGTTCTTGTTACATGCCATCAAGTTAGTACTGATTCATAGTGACCCTATTCACAACCGAATGAAAAATGCCCGGTCCTGGGCCAACCTCACAATCATTGATACTCCTAAACCCATTCCTGCTGCCACTGTGCCAATCCATCTCATTGGGGGATCTTCCTCTTTTTCTCTGACCCTCCACTTTACCAAACA
>NW_006408521.1:2064361-2072024 GCF_000296735.1 Chrysochloris asiatica
AAAAAAAAAAAAAAAAAAAGACATTTATAAATGTTCAGTTTAGTATTTAATTTTTACTACATGTATAAAGAATTGAGTTGTTACTTGCTTCTCAGGCCCAGGAAAGCAAGAACAGCCAAATCATTCTTTGGTATTTTTTGTAGCAAGAGTTGATTATACAAACTCTTAGAGTAGCCAGACTTTAAGCACCAAGATACAGCAGTTAGATTAACTACTTTAAGACAGGCATGCTTCGATTGCATTTTAAACAGTCAAAGCTACTGTAGAAAATGTGTGCTTTTCTTTATTTATTAAACGTGTCTTGATTTCTTTTTCCACTTTCTGTAAGACGTGGTACAAGAAATATTTATTTCTACAGTTTCCTGTAACTGTCCTGTTAAAATAAGAATAATAATTTTCCATTTCAGTAAATTTATTGTTGCAATTTAGATCTGGATTGGGTAATTGGTAATCTGGATCTACAGATCACCTTTGGGTAATATTGGCCTTTTCACAATGCTAACTATCCAGTCCATGAGCCTGAAATATCCTATCCTTTATGTAAGTCTCTTTAGTCTTTTACAGTAGTTTTCATTGTATATATCTTTTACATCCTTAGTTATACTTATTACTAGTTATTTTAACTATTGGGGGCTATTCTGAATGGTATCGTTTAAAACATTTTATTTTTTGGAATTGTCCTTATATAAAGTACTCCAACTGATAATTGTATTTTGATCTTGTACCCTGCCACTTTGATGAAATTTTCTATAAAATTTAGTACCTTTTCTGTGAAAGTCTGGAGTTTTTTATGGATAGGATTATGTCCTCTGTGAATAGAGATAGTTTTACTTCTTCCTTTCCAATATGAATACTGTGTATTTCCCCTTCTTGCCTTATTATTATGGCTAGGACTTTCAGTTCATTATTGAGCAAGAGTGGTGATAATGAGCATCCTTGTCTCATTCCCATCTTCAAAGGAAAGTCTCTCAGTCTTTCTCCATTGATAATAATGTTGGCTGTTGGTTTTGTACATAACTCTCAGTTATGTTGAGACATTTCCTTTCCAGTGCTAGTTTGCTGAGAGTTTTTATCAGAAAAGGGTGTTTGATTTTGTCCAACATGTTTCCTGAATAAATTGATATGATCATGTGATTCTTTTCCTTTGTTTTATTTGTGTAGTGAATTGCATTGATCTTGTAATGTTCAACTCTCCTTATATTGCTAGCATGCGTTCTACTTCATCATGATATATGATTTTCTTAATATGCTGTTGAATTATGTTCACTAAAATTTTGTTGAGAATTTCTGAGTCTCTATTCCTGAGGGATCTTAATCTGTAATTTAGTTTTTCTGATGTCTTTTTGGCTTTGGTATCAGGGTGATGCTTCATGTCAGTTTTTTTTATACTTGTCTTCATAGCATATTTTTATTATCTTTTTACATTCAACTTATCTTTGTCCTTAGATCTAAGATTGATCTTTTGTAGGCAACATATATTTGATATCTGCTTATTAAGTGAAGTGTTTTGTTAACAGTCATTGAGTTGACACCTACTCATGGTGATGTTATACCCAGTGGAATGAAATCCTGCCTGGTCCTCCTCATTCCAATGGTCAATGTTGACTTATTTTCGGAAGTAGATCACCAGGCCTTTCTTCTTAGTTTGTCATAGACTGGAAGCTCTGCTGAAACAAGTTGGGTTTATATATACTACCTTGACTTTTGTTTTTTATTTATTGCTTAAGTATTTTGTGTGTGTTAGTTTCTCTTGTTTTATTGTTTTCTTTTCACCTGTAGATTAAGTAAATATTTTTCGAGGACAGGAGTTGGATTCAACACCTTAGAATGTCATCAGGGCACAGCTTTCTTCTCAAAGAGTAATTTGTGTTTTACTCTGGATTCTCTAGAGATGCAAAACCAGTGATGTGTATATAAATATATCAAAAGAGAAATTTACTTCAAGGATATGGCTTGTACAATTGTTAGGAAATAGTTCACACACTTGTGGATGTTGGTGACCCCAAAATCTGTGGGTCACTCAATAGGCTGAAGACTACTGTGTGATCATATGGTTACAGGGGCTGACAAACCTAAAATTTGCAGGGCAGGCAGTGGGCCAGAGATTTCTGCAGGCTACTTCCCAAGAATTAAAGCTCAGACCATGAGAAGAGTGCAGAGTTAAGAGAGGAAACTTTGTCAGAACATCCATATATATACTGGAGGCCGGCTGTGTTCCCAAGGAAAAGTCCCTTCTAGCTGACTGGCTGCTCACATAAAATCACAAAAATAAGGTGATTATGTAGCATCTGCAGACCACTGAGAACCATAACCTAGCTAAGTTGGCACATATATTAACCATCATAACGTGAGATCCATACAACCTTGACAACATATCCCAAAAGAAACCAGAATGTATCCTCTAGGTATAGTGCTGTAGGATAAGTACTGGGCTGCTAACCACAAGGTCAGTGGTCCAAACCCAACTTTCCAGAAACCCTATGGTCGCTAAGAAATTTAACTGACACCATTTGTATAAGTCACAACCATCTTGAAAATAACAGTATTCCCTTCTAACAAGCTGCCTGTGTCACATGTGCGAATATGGAGATGGCTAATTGCTGCTACAATTTTTCCTATTTTCTTCCTTGTTGTTCTTGTTAAGTGCTGTCAAGTTGGTTCCGACCCATAGTGACCCTGTATAAGGTTTCCAAGGAAACACTGGTGATCTTGAACCACCAACCTTGCAGTTCAAATGGCTTTGCAGTCTGACGCGTTAACCCACAGCGCCACATACTAAGACCCCAAAATTTGTTTTAATTTTCCTTTTGAGCTGTTAGATGTCACTGACTTTTAATTTAACTATAATGTATTAGCAGACAAGAGGAAATAGACAAAGTTGCTTGTAAGGCACTAGAAAAAAAATAAAATTTGACTATATATCTGGTTATATATACTTTGTTCATATACAGATCTTTCATAGATCATTTCTTCTAAAAATTATTCCTTTTACATTTCTTTAGTTTCCAGGCAAATATATATAAATTATGAAGATCTTAACAAAGGATATATGAGGGGACTTCAAGACATTTGTGAAAAAATGGAATTTAAAGATAATGGAAAATTTCCATGAACTTTTGAAACCCTCCTATGTACAATCAGTCTAAACTGGAATGTTCCTTGTAATATGTCATTCATATTTTTAACTTTAATTTTGCTTCAAATAGTTTATTGTAACTTTCTTTTGTATCATTTAGAATATCTTATTTTGAATATTGAGAGTTCTTTGATAATAATATAGCTTAATCAAATTTATTTTAAAATTTTATTTAGAAAAACATGTTATAAAAAGAAAACAAACTCCTCTTTTATCCTAGTCATTCAGTACTAACTATACTTCCGACTTCCCATGGATAGCTAGAATTGCCAAGATTGAAAACCAATTAAAGGAGGAAAAAAAAAAAAATCAGCTTGTAAACTAACTTCTGCAGATAAGAATGCAATGTGCTTTTTTTGCAATGGGTTTGCCACCAGAATACAGGTGTTGGTGAAAACCATCGCAAAACCTAAGCCAACATGGAAAAGGAAAAAGATCCCATATCAACATCATCATTATTGGACACGTCTACTCCGGCAAGTCAATCACTACTGGTCACCTGATCTACAAATGTGGTGGAATCGACAAAAGAACCATCGAAAATTTTGAGAAGGAAGCTGCTGAGATGGGGAAGGGCTCCTTCAAGTATGCCTCAGTCTCAGATCAGCTGAAAGCTGAATGTGAGCAAAGCATCACCATTGGACATTTGAGACCAGCAAGTACTATGTGACCATCATTGATGCCTCAGGACACAGAGACTTTATAAAAAACCTGATGACAGGAACCTCACAGGCTGACTGTGCTGTCCTGATTGTTACTGCTGGTGTTGGAGAATTTGAAGCTGGTATCTCTAAGAATGGGCAGTCCCGTGAGCATGCCCTTCTTGCTTACAGACTGGGTGTGAAACAGCTAATTGTTGGTGTTAATAAAATGGATTCCACTGAGTCACCCTACAGCCAGAAGGTGGTGGTGGTGGTGGTGGTGGTGGTGGTGGTTATGTGCCATGGAGTCAGTTCTGACTCATAGTGAACCTGTACAGGGTTTCTGAGGCTGTAAATCTTTACGGGAGAAAGAGATAATGAGGAAATCGTTAAGGAAGTCAGCACCTACATTAAGAAAATTGGCTACAACCCTAACACAGTAGCATTTGTGCCAATTTCTGGTTGGAATGGTGATAATATGCTGGAGCCAAGTGCTAACATGCCTTGGTTCAAGGGATGGAAAGTCACCCGTAAGCATGGCAATGCCAATGGAACAATATTGCTTGAAGCTCTGGATTGCATCTTGCCACCAACTTATCGGACTGACCAGCCCCTGTGTCTGCCTCTCCAGGATGTCTACAAAATTGGCGGTATTGGCACTGTCCCTGTGGGCACGGTGGAGACTGGTGTTCTCAAACCAGGCATGGTGGTCACCTTTGCTCCGGTGAACACAACCACTGAAGTAAAATCTGTTGAAATGCACCATGAGGCTTTGAGTGAAGCTCTGCCTGGGGACAGTGTAGGCTTCAATGTAAAGAACGTCTCTGTCAAAGATGTTCATGGCGATGTGGCTGGTGACAGCAAAAATGATCCACCAATGGAAGCAACTGGCTTCACTGCACAGGTGATCATCCTGAACCCTCCAGGCCAAATTAGTGCTGGATATGCACCTGTGCTGGATTGTCACACAGCTCATATTGCTTGCAAGGAGAAGATTGATCGCAGGTCTGCTAAGAAGCTGGAAGATGGCCCACAATTCTTGCAGTCTGGTGATGCTGCCATTTGTTGACATGGTTCCCGGAAAGCCTATTTGTGTTGAGAGTGTCTCAGACTTACCCTTCTCTGGGTCGTTTTGCTGTTATTGACATGAGACAGACTGTTGCTGTGGGTGTCATCAAGGCAGTGAACAAAAAGGCAGCTGGAGCTGGCGAAGTCACCAAGTCTGCTTAGAAAGCTCAGAAGGCTAAATGAATATGACCTTTAACACCTGCCACTCTCGTCTTAAAGGAGCTCTGGTAGCGTAGTGGTTACGAATCGGGCTGCTAACTTTAAGGTTTTTCCACGGGAGAAAGACGAGGCGTTATGCTCCGGTAAAGATTTACAGCCCCAGAAACCTTGTGCAGGGTCGCTAGGAGTCGGAATCGACTCCATACTACAACATAACAACAATTCCAGTTAATCAGTGGTGGAAGAACGGTCTCAGAACTGTTTGTTTCAATTGGCCATTTATGTTTAATAGTAAAAGACTAGTTAATGATAAAAATGCATCATAAAACCTTCAGAAGGAAAGGAATGTTATGTGGACCCTTTGTTTATTTTTTTGGTGTGTGGCAGTTTTAAGTTACTAGTTTTTAAAATTAGTACTTTTTAAATGGAAACAACTTGTCTAAAAATTTGTCACAGAATTTTGAGACACATTAAAACAAATTTTAGTGAAAAAAAGAAAAGAAAAAAAGACTACAATGTAAGGTCTGCTTGGCGCTGCGCGTGGTGAAGGCGCGCTCTTTGGGGGGGTCTCCTCGTGGTTGTGGGGCATAAAACTGGGTCTCTGCTACGTGGGCAGTATGCCAGACAACGAGGACAATTTTGATGGTGATGACTGTGATGATGTGGAAGAGCAGAAAGGACTAGATGACCTGGAGAATGCCGAGGAGGAGGGTCAGTAGAACGTCGAGATTCTTCCGTCAAGGGAGGGACCGCAGGCCAACCGGAAGCTCATCAGCACGCGGTACATGACCAAGTATGAGCAAGCGCGCGTGTTGGGCGCCAGAGCCCTCTAGATCGCGCTGTGTGCCCCCATGATGGTGGAGCTGGAGGGGGAGACAGACTCCTCAGCTCATTGCCATGAAGGAGCTCAGGGCCCGAAATATCCCCATCACCATTCTGGGCGTGGACGAACTCATCATCGCCGACTGAGTCCCAGTCGCCTTCCTGCCACAACTCTCCCGTTCTTCATCTGTGTAAGTAATAAAGTGCTCAGTCTTCCAAAAAAAAAAAGAATGCAATGTAAAAAGAGATTCTCAAAGGAGTTCATACCTTATATGGAATTGATTCTAGGGAAACATTTTATAGCTTTTCATATACCATGAATAGCAGTATCCCATCTCAGTCTGGAACTTGTTACATGTCCTACTTGCAATATAGTTGAGGTCTCTTCCAATAATGTTGTACCAACAATACGAGATAAGGAACCCAGCCAAAAGCTGGGCCAAATCTGCCTTGGATCAAGTTGAGTGTCAGTAACTCCTTATCATCTGGGAACGATGAAAACAAGCTTTAGCTTTCTTAATTGGATTAAACCCAGAAGGGAGAAAGGTGTTTATGTTGTCTGCCTTGCCTGTGGAAGCTACTCAAGCTATCACTGTCCTCAGCACTCAAGCTCTTTCCCCAGCCTCACACTGCCAGTAGCTGTTCACTGCTCAAGTGTGTTGGTGATACCTTCCTGCTCAGAAAAATAGTTTCAGAAAGCGTTTAGAAGTATAGAGGTTTGTTCACTGCTAAGTAATTACTGCGGCGTCCTGGTGTGGCGCTGTGGGTTAATGCGTCAGACAGCAAAGCCGTTTGAACTGCAATGTTGGCGGTTCAAGCTTACCAGCAGCTCCTTGGAAACGCTATACAGGGTCGCTGTGGGTTGGAACCGACTCGACAGCACACAACAACAAGTGCTTATTTTTATTACATTGAACTAAAAGCAGTAGGGTTGTTTTGCTGTTGTTAAGTGCCATGGAGTTGGTTCTGACTCATAGTGACCCTGTATAGAGTTTCTGAGGAGCAGCTGGGTGGTAAGTTTGAACCATTGACCTTGCAGTCAAACTGGCCAGGTGGTCCAGTGCTTATCATACAGCACTACACCAAGACTTCTTGGATTGATGCATAGCTTATTTTCTTCCAATTATTTAAGGATGATTTGTTACTTTCCTGCTACAAACTTCATTATCAGCTGTATAGTTAATAAAGTAAATATTTATTCTGGGGGGAGGTGTGTTGGGTTCCTGGTGTCCTTGTCATCCGGCTCTCCTTTCTTCTCTGTCCTATTGTTGATGTATACATGCGGTAAAATTCCCCCATGGAGCCAGTGGCATGTACTCTGTACCTTGGTTGTTTCATTGACAGATGTTTATTAAACCCCCCTCCTGAGCCTCCAGCTAGACTCCCAGTGTCTCCATGGGTTTGTACTCCACAAATAACAATAGTATGCTTAAACTTTGCTAATTGATGGGTTTTAGGCAGATTATTGTATAATTTTAAAAAACTTTTCCAAAGTGTTAATCAAGTAAAAATTAGACTGTGAGTAGCAGGCAAATTTGATACCGCAAATCATGAATTTTTAAATGGCAATAATGAATATATTTATAGGATTTTATCAGTGATTCTTTTAATTAATAAGTTCAGTGGTAGAAAAGAAATCGTTTGTGATCTCTCATGGGAAACTAGAACTCACAATGACAGAAAAGATGAAATTTGTTCAGGTAACCCACTTGCCTATGATATGCAGATGGTATAACATTGTTTTTTGAAAGTGAAGAGGACTTGAAGCACTTACTGAAGAAGATCTAAGATTATAGCCTTCAGTATGGATTGCACCTCAACATACACAAAGCAAATG
>NW_006408521.1:2072124-2073599 GCF_000296735.1 Chrysochloris asiatica
GACAGCAAAGGATCGAGTATAAGGAAAAAAAAAAAAAAAAAAAAAAAATCCTTCCATCCTTCCACTGGACCAACAAGCAAAATTATGGTAAATAGAGAACATATTGAAGTTGCCAAATATTTCATTTATACAGATCCAGAATCAGTGCTTATGGAAGTAGCAGCCAGGAAATCAAATGATCTAGTGTACTGGATATATGTGCTGCAGATCTGTTACATCCTTAAAGCGTTAAAAATCGAAGATGGAACTTGAAGACTAAGGTGTACCTGAACTAAGCAATGATATTGTCAGTCGGCTCATATGCAAACAAATCTGGATAATGAATAAGGGAGATGAAAAAGAATGGATGTTTTTGAATTATGATATTGGTGAAGAATATTCTATATACCGTGAACTTCCAAAAGAATAAGCATCTGTCTTGGAAGAAGTATGGCCAAACTATTCCTGAGAAGTGAGGATAATGAAATTTGGTCTCACATACTTTGAAAGTGTTATCAGTAGGGACCAGTCCTTGGAGGACATCATGCTTGATAAAGTAAAGGTGTGCATTAGGGTTGGATCTTTTCACCAAAGTAGCTGCTGTGACTTGCTAGTATAGTGATGATGATGAGGATGGTACTGAACCAGGTAGTGCTTTGTTCTGTCGTACGTTCTGTACATTCTGTCGTACAGTTCAACTATGAGTCGAAACAGACTTGTTGGCACATAACAACACAGCAGCAATAAACCCATTTGCCACTGACAACTCAATTTTGTGAAGGCAGATGGCTCAAACTTGTGGGTATAATGCTGTGTTGTTATTAAATGCTATTGAGTTACTTCCGACTCATAGGGACCCTGAATAGGGTTTCCGAGGAGAGCTGGTGAGTTTGAACTGCCAACCTTGAAGTTCAAACTGACCTTGCAGTCCCGTGCTTATCCTACAGTGTCACATGGGTAAAATAATGGATTTTGAATAACACTTTTGCTCATAGCCACAGGGCAAAGAAAACAATCAGAAACATTGACAAACAGAAAAGTCTGTATTACTGACGTTTTAGGAAGAAACAGCTTTAGAAAATATTATCTTTGATTTTCACCATTGAAACTACTCATTAGAGCAGTGGATTAGATGTTTAGTTAAATAAATAGAGTTATTCGGGCCATATAAAATTCATTGTTATTTTAATTCAAAAGAGAGGAGCAGTTTATACTTCTTGGGGCTTCTTCTGACCTTGGTGGGTCACAAAAGTACAGCTTCCCAGTACTTAAAGGTGCATAGAAAAAGGCTTTTGAAAGATCAAAACTCCAAGCTGATTATCTTCAAATAGACCCATTCTAGTCTAGTTCTCATAGTTGTTTTCTGTCTCCTTTGTAGAATGGAGACAGAATATTTTGTATGTTCCTCATCTGATTTTTTTTTTTTTTTTTTAATTTAAAGTTTTTATTGTGGATTGAGTGAAAGTTTACAGGGCACATCATCAGTTTCACATTCA
>NW_006408521.1:2076874-2100161 GCF_000296735.1 Chrysochloris asiatica
TCTCATCTGATTTTTAATGAACTTTTGCTGCTGTTTCTTCTCATTTTGAGTTGTTCCCCATCAACAAATGAAGGTCCAGAAAACTTTGCTGCATTCATTTCATTAAGATCAACCCTACTGTGAGGAAGCTGCTCTTTCTTCCCAGTTGTGTTTTGTGTGCCTTTCATACTGAGGACCTCATCTTCTAGACAATGTTCCACTGCTATGCCTAGTGGCTTGCCTTTCAGAAGGGATCCACCTCTCCTTTCTAGTCTTTCTTAGTCTGAAAGCACTGCTGAAACCTGTCCACCCTGGGTGAACTTTCTGGTATTTAAATACTGATGGCATAACTTCCAGCAACATAGCAACACTCAAACCATCACAGTGTGGCAAACTGACAGACACTGCAAATGAGCTTTTTGCAATGTTTAACAGCGAAGATGTCACTTTGAGGACTACGGTGCTCCTCTCCAAGTCAGGATATTTTCAGTGCCCTTATATGCATGTGGAAGTTGAACAATGGGTACGCAAGACCACAGAAGAATCATTGCATTTGGGCTATGGTGTTGGAGAAGAATGCTGAAAGTACTATAGACTACCAAAAGAACCAACAAATCAGTCTTGGAAGAAGTACAACCAGAATGCTCCTTAGAAGTGAAGATGACAAATTTTTTCTCTCATACTTTGGCTAAGTTGTCAGAAAGGACTAGTCCCTGGAGCATGACATCATGCTTGGAAAAGTGAAGGATCAGTGAAAAAAAGGAAGACCCTCAGGAAATGGACTGACACAGTGGCAGAACAATGGGCTCATACATAACGGTTGTGAGGATAGCACAGGACCAGCAGTGTTTAATTCTGTTGTACACAATGTCGTTACGTCAGAACTGACTCTAGGACACCTAACAACAATAACAGTGAAATGGAAAAACTAATAGGTTGGTTTTGGGAGCCTTGATGGCTTATGGGTTATGAGTTGGATTCCTAACTTCAAGGTCAGAAATTTGAATCCACCAGCTGCTTCAAGGGAGAAAGAGGAGGCTTTTGCAATTGACACATGGCAGTGAGTAGTAAGTGATTTATTTTTTTTAAAGTTCAAAGTTGACTAAGTTTATGATCTTTTATCCTTTCTTGGATGTTTTTAAGTGTGCTTTAAGGCCAATTCTGCGTCATTTGCACATGACATTTCGGGAGTTTGTACTTCTTGTTAGGTTCTGACTTATAGCAACACTTTGAGTTCTTATTTTGGGAGATAGGTCGTGTGTTTTTCAGAGTTGTTCTTAGTCAGATTTCCCTATGTTTCCCTTATTTTTCTTTCAAATTCTGTGCACTAAAAGAAGATTTGTAAACTTGTTTCAAAGCTTTTAATAGCTTCTACTAATTACTAAGTTACTTTAATGGTATAATATATTTTGTATGCTTTTAGATGTTCTTGGCAAAAATTATAATTTAAAAATCTCATAAAATAGTTAGATTTAAAGCTAAACGGAATACTCTTTTTTTGTGTGTGGTAACTATATAAGTATTAAACCTTTGCCCTTTTAATGATTCTCACATGTCCAATCCTGCAACAGTAATTATGTTCACCATGTTTACTGCCATCACCCTTTTAGGATCCTGGCAACTCCTCTAAAGGTGATCTTTCAGGTTCAAATCAAATGGATTTGGCATTTCCTAGCAGTTGCTTCTTGTGAAAAATTGCTGACAATTTGAGACATTAAATACTCACTGCATCAAATGATGATAAATGGTCTGGGTAATGTGACTTTTTCCTTCAGTTTTGCTCCCTAAGTATTAGATGATTTTATATTCCCTTTGCTACTTTTAGAGTTCTGAATTTGTTGCATTCAGACATAAGCAGCTGTGCAAAGGTTAAGGGTGAAGTGGATATGAACTTAAAATTATCCAGTTTCAAATTATGCTGCCAAACATTAGTTTGCGAAATGTGTAGCTGCATAAATATTTGAATCAAGCATCACCACCTCGAGTTTTAAAGAAGTACTGTGTTTTTTATTACTGCAAAAATATAAAGACCACAACATTTACCAACTGAACATTTTTTGAGTTCAATAAAACTAATTATATCAATCATGTTGTGCTTGTTGTGCAGCCCTGTAGACCTTAAGAGATAAAATAGACGACATAAAAATAGAAGTGGTTCTGTGTCAGGGAGGCTGTCTACAATATACTACATACTAAACTATCTACATGCTATATATTAAAAGAGAATAGCAACAACAACAACAACAACAACAAACCCAAACCAAACTCTACCATCAAGTTGATTTCATCTTTATCCCAAGGAGTGGCTGATGGGTTTGAACTGCCGACCCTGCTATTAGCAATCCAGTGATTATTCTACAGCATCACCAGACAAGAATGAATTGACTATTAATTTTTTTCTTAATTGCAAGACTCCGAGGTATAAGGTGATCTATTACTTCATTATTTTCTCTTTTGGGAGGAAGCATTTAGCCATTTTAACAAATCTTGTTTCATTGGAGTCATTAGAAACGTAATGCTTTGGGTTTTTAGACTATGGGGTTTATAATGGAACATCTTCATGTGACTGAGCATAAATAAACATTGAAATGAATGGTGATATTTCCAAAACAAGACTATGAAGATAAGCCAAGCAATTCAAGGAACAAATTGCTCTCGACTCCTTAGTCAATCAGAACAACTGTAAAATTATGAAGAATACACATAAAATGTGCTATTAATCTCATGTGAACATATTTATAGCAAAGTAACCTTTTCATTCAATGCTGATCTATTCAAAATAGTGGCGCAGGAGTAAATACTAAAACGTCTAAACTAGGTTGCTAATGCAATAAAGCTGAATTGAAAATCAATGAAGTTTGACAATAGTTATTAATGTTAAAGCTCAAAACTGAAGCACAACTCATCATATCCAATGATATAAAATACAATATCCTTTTAATCTAAACAGCTTTAATCAGAGAAAATTCAATCAAAATCTATTTCTATTCATTTGTGTACCTTTATGATTTCTGAATTGTAATACTATTTCAATTTTCAAAATAAATAAAGAACATGAACAGTATAAAAAGGAAGAAATAATCATAATGAGTGGAATCCTAGGTAAATTTTGTGTGGTAAAAATTGCCTTTCCTTGTCCTATTCAATGGATTATAAACTCCCTAAAGACAAACACTTTTCTTTGTTCACTACTGAATCCACAGAACCCAAAACAATGACTAGTACATATTAGTGCTCAATGAAGATTAGGTAAATGAACATCCATGTAAAAACTGACAATTATTTCTATTTTCCAAAGCAATTAAAAAGTCTACTCATTGAGTTCCTGAATAGTTATAGCCAGAACTACGTCCTAAATCGAAATGTTTATACATGTAGAGATCAATAACCCTTACAACAAGAGAAAATAGTTAAAAAACAGATTCATATTTATTATCTGAAAATTTTAATTCAATTCTTCAATAAAACAGAAAATTAAAACTTGAACCGTACAAATGCTATGTAATGATTAGCTCATTTATTTTCATTTCCAAGTTCAAATAATATGTCTAAGGAAGTTTAGTGATCATCTTACGGCTATTATGAATCAATCAACAGCAAACTTCAGTAAATTTTAACTTTATTATTTGATTTGTAAACCATCAATACTTGTACAGTTCAATTAATCTTAATTGAGGCTTCAATGAAATTTTAATGATTCCAGAAATTATTACTTTATGAGATTTATAACTAAAATGTCAATAAACATGTCTTTAATATTTATTATTAATGACTAACTAGTGAATAAATTTAGCTCTAATATATTTATTCTTTAACTCAAGAATTTATAGTATAGTGATCTGTGCCTAAAGGACTCTATGAAGGTATATAAAATAATGCCAGTCAATGGAGTAACTGATGCTGAGGTTTAAATTTTTGAATTGGTTAGAAACATTTTAATTAATTTTCTATATAAATTCCAAGATGTGACTGCTATCGGCAAAGTACTATAGTAACAAACCCTGGTTGTCAGATGGAAACAGTTTATTGATATCATAGCCAGAATAAGGATTAGTAAGGTATAGAGAATGTTGAGTTAAAATAAAAAGCCTTGGGGACCTTGGGCTTTATCTGGTCAAGACACAGTGAGAAACTGTATGACCACTTCTGAAGGAATAAGAAAAGGTATCTGTTCTTTGTCACCTTTCACACTTACTATACATCCTCAACACATTTATATTTCTCTGTGTAAATCAACAAATCAACTCATTGCAGGGCCAAAGGTGACAGTTTTCCTTGATGGAAGAGTTTTTGCACACTTGTGTATTGCCTATGCACCATGTTCATTAGTCCTCTTGTTTGGGATTAGAATTGCCAGGTTATTCTTCTGTGTGCAGAAATGGAGGTGTATTTAGTAGAACAATGTACATAGATTTTTTTAGAGCATGTAAGTTGTGACAGAAGTGTGAGTTCTCCCCTGCATAAAAAAAGGAACTCCAGTGAAATCTAATTGGAATTTTCTTTGTGTTCAGAGGATTAGTCAAGGCAACAGCAAGCTTATATACATCTTGGTGGGGACTGATGGAGGAGCAAGCAGATGCTCAAATTCAAAGTTTTCTGGCATAACTTCTGATTCTGGGAATAGAGATGTGCCAAGAAAGAAGGAGCCAGTGTTGTGCAAGCCAGGGAGAACACTCTGGCCTTCCATTCTAACAGCCCCAAGAGAAGTATGTCTTATTTTTATTTCTATTTTTAGATACTTGGAATCAATTCATTGGTTCAGGTTTCTCTATGGGTGAATAAATTCTTGGCAATTATTGTGGCAATGATGGTAGGTGGGGGGACAGTTCATTCCTTTGTATAGCTATTTACATGCATTGTTTCTTTAATTTCAGAAATATCTTTCATGAAAGGTATTATTGTCTAATTTAATTGATAAGGAAATTGAATTTTAGAGAAGTGAAGCAAGTCAGGAGAGGGCAAAAGTTAGGCAATTGTTATTGTTAGATGCCGCCCTTGAGTTGGTTCCGACTCATAGCAGTCCTGTATAGGGTTTCCGACGCTGTAAACCTTTACGGGAGCAGAAAGTCTCATCTTTCTCTTGTGGAGCAGTTGGTGAGTTTGAACTGCTGAAATTGTGATTAGTAGTTCAGTGCTTATCAGCAGTGCCACTTGTGCACCTAGGCAATCATTAATGGTTACAGACACTACTGTGGAATGATACTAGCTTGATGCTGAATCCTAAATGCTGAACTCCTGTGTCCTTGCAAAAGGTTTACAACCTCTTGAAACATCATTTTAGCTAACTATAAAATGGGAGTTCCCTAAAACATTGTGGTGAAAGTTAAATAGCACAAAGAAGGTTATTATGAAAGTGACAAAGTGAATTATCAAAACCTGCTATACTTTTATAGGCTACCACATTTCATTCTATTAGGGTTGAGCCCTTAGACTAATCAGATATACTTTGGAAAACCCAGTGAACTTATATAAAGGGTCATATTGTAACATACTATATTATGTTGCTGTTGTTAAGTACCATGGAGTTGGTTCTGACTCATAGTGACCCTGCATAGGGTTTCTGAGGCTGCAAATCTTTACAGGACAAGAAAGCCTCATCTTTGTCCCGCAGAACAGCTGGTAGTTTCGAACTGCCGACCTTGAGGTTAGCAGCCCAATTCGTAACCACTATGCTACCAGAGATGCTTATACTATATTATAAGTGAGCCTAATATATCAGAATCTAATTTGACAATGCAAATAAAATTTTCATTATGAGAGGATTCTCCCAGATGTGTGCACATGAATAGGCTCCCTCTTGGCATTAATTAAATGGTTTGCAGTAAGTTGGGTCTTAAACTTTGGGAGTACATCTACCATCTGTTGTAAAATACTGACTAGAGAAAGTGACCTACCTCAGGAACAAAAAAGTGGAAAAATAATTACAAAAGCTGATAATTTTTTAAATTTGATACTCAGTGGTATAGACTGAGAACATTTGTTTCAGGGTCAGACAGCTGTATGTTTAAATTGTCTTTTAGCTCTGTGACTTTGGACAGATTTTTAAGCTTTGAAAAGTGATAGCAAGTTACAACACACAGTGTTATATTGAGCATTAAACAAAACTGAAGTTAAAGAATTTATAATATAAGCTTTATAAGGAGTCAGGCCTGCTGAAATCCAGCTTTTCTGGATTTCAACCTGTAAGTGTCTCTGAAATTTTGCAGGAATACTTTTTAAATGTGGTGCTTTGATTTGGGTGTTCATGTATCATTTCATACCTGTTTTTTTTTTTTTAAATATAAGTTTGTCTCTCTCCCACTAAAAGAAAGTATCTTGAGTTGAAAATGATTGACTGAATCTCCTTGTCACAATTAATCTTGCCGATCTCTGTTCAATATTGTGTGTATGTGTTAGAGAGAGAGAGATTGACAGAGAGTGGTATGAACCTTCTGAAAAGGTGAGATTTAGCAGTAAAACCACAATTATGAAACTAAACACAATCTGCACTACCACTAGAACAACCGCTACAACACATTTGTTGGTTCAGACTCAACAACTCTGTATGAGGTTTGCAAGGAGTAGCTGGTGGGTTTGAACTATGTTTAGTATTCTAGTGCTTATCCTACAGTACCACACCAGGACTCCACCACATCAAATAGGAATATTCAAATTTAATTAGCTCTTATTGTATGTCAAGTTTATACCAAGTGGTTCAGATATGTGTTATCATGGGTGCCAGTTAGATACTATAATTCTCCCCATCAAAGATAGTAAAAGTGCAATAGTGAATAATTGCTATCAGAACTGACCGTGAGGGTTGAAAATGTAAAGGTAGATATTTTGTAACAAAAGGAGCGGAGTGCTTGATTTTGCAGTCTGGGAGCAGAGGTCCCTGGGTCCATCAAGGGAGAGGAGTGGAATGCAGGACCCTACTCAAAGAAGCAGTGATGCTAGAGATGGAGGCAGAGATGATGACTTGGAGAGATAGAATGGCTGGGACTCTGGACTCAGGGAGAGAGAGCGGCTGTGTGCTGGTGGCTGGGAGGCTGGCTTGCGGGGTATACCCTTTGGCATACAAGGCAATGAAACAAAATACAATAGGATGAATGTAAAGCTAATGTTTGCCCATGTAAACCATTACATAATTCACAATAATAATAATAATAATAAAAAGATAGTAAAAGTGAAGCTTCCAATAAACGAAACTCACTGCCATCAAGTTAATTCTGACTCGACCCTATACTGCAGAGTAGATTGTTTTTAAGTTTCTGAGACGTTCTCATCTTCTGGACCACTGACCTTGCAGTTATCAGCTCAGCATTTAACTTACTGTGCCACCAGGGCCCTGAAAGTAAAGATCAGAGCGATTAAAGAACTCCTTGAAACGGACACATTCAGAATGTTGTAAAGCCTGAATTTATGTGTGGCACTGTGGGGTAAAGCCCTGGACTACAAAGGCAATCTGAAATACAAGGTTAGAGTTCACCAGTTGTTCCTCAGGAACCTTATACAGGGTTTCTATGAGTCAGAAGTAACAACAACAACCCTGCTCAAAATCTCACGTTTTTATCACTAAAATATGGATAGTCCAAAGAATGAGAATTTCATAACACTTATTTGTGCTCTTGTGGACCTGTTCATAGACCATGAGGCAGTCATTTGGACACACCAAGGGAATACTGTGTGGTTTAAAATCAGGAAAGGTGTGTGTCAGAGTTGTGTTAGTTCACCATATTTATTCAGACTGTATGCAGAGCAAATCCTCTTAGAAGTGAGACTATATAAAGAAGAACACAGCATCAAGATTAGAAGAAGACATAGTAGCAATCTGCGATATGCAGAAGCCACAACTTTGCTTGCTGAAAGTGAAGGGGACTTGAAACAGTTACTGATGAAGATCAACAACTACAACCTTCAGTACCTCAATACGGAGAAAACAAAAATCCTCACAATTGAACCAATAAGCAATATCGTGATGTTGTTTTGTTATTGTGTGCTGTGGAGTCAGTTCCGACTCATAGCGACCCTGTGCAGGGTTTCTGAGACTGTAAATCTTTACGGGAGCAGAAAGCCTCATCTTTCTCCCGCGGAACAGCTGGTAGTTTCGAACTGCTGTCCTTGCGGCTTGCAGCCCGATTTGTAACCACTACGCTACCAGAGCTCCTATCATGATAAGTGGAAAAAAATAATAAACTGACAACAATTGTATTTTACTTGGATCCACAATCAGTGCTGTGGAAGCAGAATTAAGAAATCAAATGGCATTTGCCTTGGGCAAATATACTGCTGAAGAAGACCACTTTAGAGTGTTAAAAAGAAAAGATGTAAAATATTCCACTTAAGTATGCCTAACACAAACCATGGTAATTTCAAATGCTTTATATGCATACAAAAACTGGACAATGAGTAAGGAAGATTGGAAAGAAACAATGGCTTTAAATTATGATTTTGGTGAAGAATATTAAATATACCGTGGACTGACAGAAGACTGAACAAATTGTTTTGGAAGAATTACAGCCAGAATGTAGTAACAGGATGGAGGAACTATATCCCATGTACTTGGGCAGACTATCAGTAGGGACCAGTCTCTTGGAGAAGGACATTTATGCTTAGTAAAGTAGAGGGTCATTGAAAAAGAAGACCTTCTCCAAGATGGATTGGCACTGTGACTGCAGTAATGGGCTCAGGGATTGGCGTGATTGTGTGGAGGGAAAAAGATCAACTCGGCCATAGAGTCACTGTGAGTGACGCATAACAACAAAAGCAACAAAGATGTATTGTTTATTGTGATTTATTTTATGGCATTAATTGCAAACCCTTTCTATTCAATAGAATTTCTCTGGTTAAGACTATTTATTGCAAATTAAACTCTGGTAGCGTAGTGGTTATGTATCGGGCTGCGAACCGCAAGGTCAGCAGTTCGAAACTATCAGCCGCTCCGTGGGAGAAAGATGAGGCTTTCTGCTCCCTTAAAGATTTACAGCCTTGGAAACCCTGTACAGGGTTGCTATGGGTCGGAACCGACTCGATGGCACTTAGCAACAACAACAACATAGGAATTACAGAAAGGTGAGAACTGTTTTGTAAAACACAATTCTAAAGCTTGTAGTTTCAGTGGACATGTATCTGCATTCCTTGTTTTTAGTATTCATTGCTTTATTTTTAAATAAAGTTTTTATTTTTAGTTACTTGTCAATTCTCACGCATTTGTAGGAAAACCCATAGGTCCTGTGTACCCTTTGCCTAGTGAAAACTCTTGTAACAGTGGTAAATTTAAGATACTGACATTGATACAATTCACCAATTTTATCCCAGTTTTCAGTTTTTTGTTTTTTTAAACCTGTACTTATCTGTAAAAGGGGAGTGCTGTAGCTGCTCCATGTGATAAACACTGGACTGCAAACCACCAGGTCCACAGTTTGAGCCCGCCATCTGCTCAGAGGGAGAAAGATGAGGCTTTCTGTTCCCTTGGCAATTTAACATGTTGCTATGAGTTGGAACCTACTGGACAGCCCTTAACAATAGCTTCTGTAAAAGGTGTCTTGGTAGCATAGTGGATTGTAAGCTGGGCAGCTACCTATCAGGTCATCAGTTCAAATCTACCAGCCGTTCCTCGGGAAACAGATGAGGCTTTCTGCTTCCATAAAGTTTTACAGTCTCAGAACCACTATACAGAGTTGTTATGAATCAAAACTGACTCCGTGGCACACCACTGCCACCACCACTTACTTGAATGTGAAGTGTGTATGCATTTAGTTCTATTTGTACATTAGTGTATCTGACACCACAGTTAAGATACGGAACTGTTCTGTTACAAAGATTGCTCATGGATATCAAGGATACCTGTCTTCCCCACTCCCCAGCTCTGTATCTTTACCATCCTCAACTCCTGACAACCACTGTTTTGTTCTCCATTTCTAAACTGTTGCCATTTTCAGAATGGTATATAAATGGATTTCTACAGTGTGTAACCTCCTGGAATTGACTTTTTCCACTCAGTATTCAGGTTGTTGTATGACAATTGTTCATTTTCTTTTTGTTCTGAGTAATGTAATAGCAAAAAACGAATAACCGTTGGTTGAACTGTTCTCTGGTTGATGAACATCTGGATTGTTTTCAGTTTGGGGCTATTATGAACTAAGCTGCTTTGAAAAATTATGTTCAAGCTTTGGTATGAACACAAGTTTTTATTTCTCTGTAACAAAAATGCAAGAATGTAATTACTAGTTCAAATGGTAACACAGTGGATTAAGAGCTGGGTTACTAACCACAAGGTCAGTAGTGCAAATCTGCCAGTTGCTCTGCAGGAGAAACATGAGTCTTTCTGATTCCATAAAGATTTGAAGTCCTGGTGTGGTGCAAGTTTAGTTTGAACCACAAGGTCAGTAGTTCAAACTCAAGCCACTCCTTGGAAACCCTACACAGGGTTGCTGTGAGTCGGAACTGACTCAACAACACTTAACAACAACATGGTAATTTAATCTTTAGTTATATAAGAAACTGTCAATAATTTTCCAGAGTGGCTGTGCAATTTTACCAACAACCAGTGATGACGACTCCTGGTCGTTTTAGGATAGTTTTGACTCACCAGCTGCTCTTTGAAACCCTATGCAGGGTCGCTATGAGTCGGAACCAACTCCATGGTGCTTAACAACAACAACCAGCAGTGAACTCATGAACCAGTTCTTAGCACCCTCAGGAACACTTGGTGTTGTCACTGTTTCATCTATTCTGATAGGCATACAGTGATAACTCGTGGTTTAAATTTACTTTCCATAGCTAATGACGTTGACTGTCTTTGAATATGCTTATTTACCATCTGAAAAATAAGCCACTGAAAACTTTATGGAGCTTCGTTACCCTGTGACACATGCGTAATGGATTGCCGTGAATCGGGAATAATTTGGTGGCAACTGGCTAGAAATTATGTCCTCTCTAGTGAAATGTGCCTTTTGTCCATTTTCTTATGAAATTTCTTGTTTTTTTTTTTTTTTTTAACTCTTGAGTTTTAAGAGTTCTTTATATATTTTACTTAGTAGTTCCTTGTTGTATATGCAGTTCACAAATATTTCCTCTCAGTTTGTGGTTTGTCTTTTCATCCTTTTCACAGGGTCTTCACTGACCAAAAGGTGTAATTTTGATGAGTTAAAATGTATGACATTTTTCTTTTATGGACTCTTTTTGGTGTCAAAACAGAATCTTCATCTAGCCTAGATTCCAAGAATTTTCTCTTGTTAATTTTCTTTTGAGTTTTATAGATTTACATTGTACATTTAAATCCAAGATTCATTTTGTGTTGATTTTTGTGTAAGGTGTAAAATTCTTGTCAAATTTCAACTAATTTTCCAAATTTTATCCATAGGTATCTAATAGTTCTATTATTATTATTTGTTGAAAAGACTATCATCCTTTCTTCGTTTATTTGCTTTTGCTCCTTTGTCAAAAATCCCTTGAGCACATTTATGTGGGTCTAATTATGGGGTTTTCTATTCTAATTTACTAGGCTATGTGTCTGCCCTCTGCCATTGTTGCATAGTCTTGATTATCCCAAGAAACACCAGTAGGAAAATGGCAAAGTGAGACAAAGCGTAGAAGACTGAAAAATACTGCAGTGTAGGTTTCTGTGGGTAACTGGAGTGTAATCCTGGTGGAGATAATGTAGAACTATGGCAGTCTGAAAGAAAATGGTCAGATATCAACATATAACTCCAGGTCTTCTTTGTTTTCTTGCATTGCCACTGTGCATTCCTCAAAGTTTATCAATAAATCAAGGAAAATATTCACACCAAACACTGAGGCAGACAGTCACAGGTATTTTCTGTGAGCATTCTGGATTGTATAAACAAATGAAATATGGACAGGACATATTTGTTGTTGTTGTTGTGAGGTGCCATCAAGTTGTTTTCCATTCATAGTGCACAGCAGAATGAATGAAACACTGGCTAGTCCTGTGCTATCCAACACAGTTGTTGTGTTGGAGCCCAATGTTGTGGCCACTGTGTTAATCCAACCCCTTGGAAGTCGTCATCTTTTTCAATGACCCTGCACTTTACCAAGCATGTTTTCCTTCTCCAAGGACTGAACCCTCTTGATAAAATGCCCCAATTATGAGAGATAAAGTCTTGTCGTCCTGGCTTATAAGGAGCATTCTGGCTATACTTTTTTTTTTTTTTTTTTAATGCTTTATTGTGAGTTGTGTGATAGTTTACATGGGAGAATACCAGCTTCACATTGATCCCATTGTATATCATTTCCTTGCCATGGTTATAATCCCCTCCATGCATCATCCACCAACCACAGGGTACACCCCGCAAGCCTGCCCCCGGTCGTCAGCACATAGCTCCTCTCCCTCTCCAGGTCCAAAGTCCCCAGCTGCTCCATCTCTCCACATCATTGTCTCTACCTCCGTCTCTGGCATCACTGCTTCTCTAGGTGGGGTTTTGCTCTCCGCTCTTCTTCCTTGATGGTTCCAGGGACCTCCGCTCCTAGACTGCAAAGTTAATCCTGTCCCTCCCTTTGCTACAAAACATCTACCTTTATATTCCAGCCCTTACAATCAGTCCTGATAACAATTATTCACCATTGTATCATAGGAGACCTATCCACATCTACTTTCCTCGGCCCCCTCTAGACAGATTGGATACTACTCAGTGGAGATTCTACTTTGTTCCACACCCTCTGGAACTAGGTTCCTTCTTGAAAGCTTGTGAGCCAGTCACTTCTTGCTTTGCTTATCTGGGTCTCTTTCCTTTCCATATGAAGTTAGTAATTGTCTTTTCCATGTCTTTGAAGAATGTAGTTGGAATCTGGATTGGGATTGCATTATATGTGTAAATTGCTTTGGGGAGTACTGATATTTTCATGATGTTGACTCTTCCTATCCAGGAACATTGTATGTTCTTCCACTGCTGTAGTTCTCTTTTTGTTTCTTGTAGTAGTGTTTTGTAATTTTCTTTGTATAAATCCTTTGTTTCTCTATTTATGTTTATTCCAAAATATTTCATCCTTTGGGTGGCTATTGAAAATGGTAATGCTTGCCTAATTTCCTTTTCAGTGCTATCTTTGTTGCTATAGAGAAATCCAGCTGATTTTTGTGTCTTGACCTTATACCCTGTCACTTTGCTGAATGCTCCAATGAGGTCTAGTAGTTGTTTTTTTTCTATGTATAGGATCATATCATCTGCAAATAAAGAGCACTTTACTTCCTCTTTGCCAATTTGGATGCCTTTAATTTCTCTATCTTGCCGTATAGCTCTGGCTAAAACTTCCAGCACAATATTGAATAGGAGTGGTGACAAAGGGCATCCTTGTCTGGTTCCTGTTCAAAGAGGGAATGCTTTCAGTTTCTCGCCATTGAGAGTGATGTAGGCTGTTGGTTTTGTATATATGCTCTTGATTATGTTGAGGAATTTCCCTTCAGTTCCCACATTGTTGAGTGTTTTTATCAGGAAGGAATGTTGGATTTTGTTAAATGCCTTTTCTGCATCAATCGATATGATCATGTGGTCTTTTCCTTTTTCTTGTTTATATCGTGGATTACGTTGATAGTTTGCTAATGTTGAAACATCCTTGCATCCTTTTTATGAAACCCACTTGGTCATGATGTATTATTTTTTTGATGTGCTGTTGGATTCTGTTGGCTAGGATTTTGTTGAGAATTTTTGCATCTATGTTCATGAGGGATATTGGTCTATAGTTTGCTTTTTCAGTGATGTCCTTCCCTGGTTTTGGTATGAAGGTTATGCTTGCTTCATAAAAAGTATTAGGGAGTTTTCCATCCTCTTCTATATTCTGAAATAATTTGAGTAGAATTGGTGATAGTTCTTCCCTGAATGTTTGGTAGAACTCACCCGTGAAGCCATCTGGGCCTGGACTTCTTTTGGTTGGGAGATTTTTGATGACCTGATAAATTTCTTCTTTTGTTACGGGTTTGTTTACGCTCTCTACTTCGTTCTGAGTAAGTTCAGTTAGGTCATGTTTTTCTAGAAATGTATCCATCTCTTCTAGGTTTTCGAATTTGTTGGAGTGCAACTCTTCATAATGTTCTGTTATTATCCTTTTGATTTCATTTGGTTCTGTTTGACATCGCCCATCTGGTTTCTAATGTGAGTTATTTGTGTCCATTACTTCTTTTCTTGTTAGTTTTGCCAATGGTTTCTCAATTTTAATAATCTTTCAAAGAACCAGCTTCTTGTCCTGTTGATTCTTTCTATAGTTTTTTGATTTTCCACCTCATTTATTTCTGCTCATATCTTTATTATTTCCTTTCTTTTGTTGACTGTAGGTTCCCTCTGTTGGTCTGCTTCCAATTGTTGTAGATGCTGCGTTAATATGTTAATTTTGGTTCTTTCCTCTTTTTGGATGTGTGCATTTATCGCAATAAATTGTCCTCTCAGCGCTGCTTTCGCCATGTCCCAAAGATTTTGGTATATTGTGTTTTCATTCTCATTTGTTTCTAGGAACATTTTGAATTCACGTTTAATTTCTTCTTTTACCCAGTCACTTTTCAGCAGCGTGTTGTTCAGTTTCCATGTATTTGACTTTATTTCCTTGATCTTCTTACTGTTGATTTCTAGTTTTATAGCATTGTGGTCTGAGAAGATGCTCTGTAGAATTTTGATGTTTGTAAATTTATGGAGGCTTGCTTTGTGACCTAACACATGATCAATTATGGAAAATGTTCCGTGTGCACTGGAGAAGAACGTGCATTGTGCTGTTGTTGGATTGCATGCTCTGTATACATCTATGAGGTCAAGTTGGTTGGTTGTGTTGTTTCGTTCCTCTGTAACTTTGTTGAGTTTCTTTCTCGTTGTTCCGTCCCTTTTTGAAAGTGCCATGTTAAAATCTCCCACTATAATTGTAGATTTATCTATTTCTTTCTTCAATTGTAGTTAGGTTTGCTTCATTTATCTTGGTGCTCTCTCATTGGAAGCGTAGATATTTATTATGGTTATGTCGTCTGCTCAATTGACCCTTTGATCATGAAATAGTGTCCTTATTTGTCTCTTATGATGATTTTTATCTTAAAGTTTACTTTGTCAGAGATTAGTATTGCCAATCCTGCTTGTTTATTGTTGCAGTTAGCTTGGTAAATTTTTTTCCATCCTTTAACTTTTAGTCTGTTTTTGTCTTTGTGTGTAAGGTGTGTTTCTTGCAGGCAGCATATTGAAGGGTTTTGTTTTTTCATCCATCCTGCCATTCTCTGCCTCTTCACTGGTGCATTCAATCCATTGACATTCAATGTAATTATCAATAGGTATGAATTAATTGCTGCCATTATGTTACTTTTTTGGTAGTGCTGTTCATTGTTTTGTTCTGCATGCCTTCTTGTGTTGGGTTTGTATTTTTTGTGCAATTTCTTGTTGTTTTTTTCTTAGTTTTCATGTTCTGCTTGGAAGTTCATTTTCATGGTAAGTTGTGAAGTATTTACATTCTTTGGGGTTACCTTATTGTCTACTAACTTTTGTCTACCTTTAAGAGAATCTATTGTATCCTGTAATTTACCTGACTTCCTCACCACCTGGATCTCTATTGCTACGTTTTTTTTCCTTTTTTGACATTGATTTAATTTTGATCTTTGGTTGGCCTCCCAGCTCCCTTGAGTTCATTGTTATATTCTTATTCTGTTCTGGACTCTGCTATCTGTTGACTGAGTTCCAGGTGGTGTTGCCATGCCTGTCAATCTCTGTTTGTTATCTGTTCTTGTTGGTTTTCAGTCCACAGAACTCCCTTTAGGATGTCTTGAAGTGCTGGGTTGGTTTTGATAAAATCTCTCAGATTCTGTTTATTGTGGAATGTCTTGATCGCACCATCATATTTGATTGATAGTTTTGCTGGATAGACAATTCTTGATTGGCAGTTTTTTTTCTTGTAGGATTTTGTATATATCTCCCCATTGCCTTCTTGCCTGCGTGGTTTATTCTGAATAGTCAGAGCTTAATCTGATTTGCTTGCCTTTATAAGAGACATTTCTCTTCTCGCTGGCTCCTTTTAGTATTCTCTCCTTGTCTTTGATTTTGGAGAGCTTGATTATTATATGTCTTGGTGACTTTCTTTTGGGGGTCTATCCTTCCTGGGGTATTTTCAGCTTCTTAAATGTTTATCTTCTCATCTTTCAAGATGTTAGGGAAATTTTCTTCCAGAAGCTCTTCAACTATCTCCTCTACGAACTTCTCTGGTTCTTCCTGTTCTGGAATGTCAATAATTCTTACATTACTCCTCGTCATGTTATCCAGCATGAATCATAGACTCTCTTCAGATTTTTTTAAATCCTTTTTCCACTTGTTCTTCTATTTTAGCAGTATTGAGAGATTTGTCTTCCAGCTCGCTAGTTCTGGCTTCCATCTCTTCTGTTCTGCTCCTATCCTCTTTCAGTGTATTTTCCATTTCTGATATCTTATTATTAATCATCTGGACCTCTTTTTGCAGGATTTGAATTCTTTCCAATGCTATATCATTCTTATTTGATTGCTCTTGTACTTTCCTGACGTCTTCCTCCACCCCTTTTCAGAGCATTTGAATTTGTTTCCATATCATTCTTCTGAATTCTTTCTCAGGCATATCCAAAACCTGCTCATCCTCTTCTGGAAAGCCCTTGTCTGTCTCTAGCTCATTTGTCTCAGCTACTCTTTTCTGTTTGGGGACATGTTTTGATATCATTTGTTGTTTCTTGTTCATCATTTTCCATAGTTATGTGATTTTTTAAAAAATGCTTAATTGGATGTTTGTTATTAGACTTACTGGGTGTCTCCTGGTGAATATGATTAGGAGATAGGCTTCCCTTTTTGCATATAATGCTTAGCAGGTGGTGTTGATTCTTGTCTCAGTAGTAGAATATTATGGAGTATGCTTATAGCTTGACTGTAGGGTCACGATCACTGTCTCTTCTTGGGTAACATAGGGAGAAAAAGCTTCCACCTCTAGGAAAGATGTGTGATCAAAAGGACCAAAAGCAGAAGTAATATAAATGCAGAAATAAATACCACCACTTTGGAACAGAAATAAAGCTGTGGTCGATTGTCCTGTACTACACAGGCAGTGTGTGTCCAAGATAGAAGCCTCCAGCAGTGGGTGAGGGTGTCTGCTTACTCAGGCCCCTCCTCTAGCCAATACAGTAGAGATATTGAGAATTTAACGGGAGAAAGATTGTCCACTATTTTTATTTCTGAAGGTCAGTTAGGTATCTGCATGTGCACAGCACAATTCTCTAGATGGTTGAGTCCTTTTATGCTGGGGTTTTACAGATTGTATTATAAGGGTTCTGCACACAGAGCTCAGGTAGCGCAGCAGCCACTAATGGGGCCACAAACTGCAAGGTCAGCAGCTTGAAACCACCAGCCGCTCCACAGGAGAAATGTGAGGCACTCCACTCCCACAGAGACCCACAGCCCTGGAAACCCCGCACAGGGTCGGCTGTAGTCGGAACCAACTCCAAGGCACACAGCCACCAAGGGTCTTGCACAAATCAATCATGGGGCTGTGTTGCTATGGCTGAAGTTATTAGTGGCTGCCAAGCTCCTTCTCTGTGTACCATGGGGAAACTGCAGGGTCAGGGCTGTTTTTGGGGCATGCACATCCACCTGCCTGATGGTGTCCTGGCTGACCAAAGAAGGCGTGACAGGGAAGATGTGGGAGAAATGTGTAGAGTCTCCCAAGCCTCTTTTTGCAAGTGTCTCTGTGCTGCTGTTAGAGCTGGTTCACTGAGCCAGAATGACTGTTGCCCCACCCTCTAAGCTCTGCCAGGGCGGGGTGGCCACAGAGGGAGTCCTGTCTCCAGATTCCTAACTCGCAGTATTTTCCTTAATGTGATTTTTTTAACTTTTGAGTGTGGGAAACTGATATCCTGGACCCTATGGTAGATCTGGAGCTTTGGAGTTGTTCTGTGAGCGTTTCCTGCGTGAGATCCCAGTCCCTCTAGCATGGAGAGTTCCTTACCTGACTTTCTCCACTGCCACCAAAACCGGAAGTCCTGGATATACTTCTTAAAACACAAATATGTTTGTTCTTCTGGTAGTCCATTGTACTTTCAATATTCTTCTCCAGCACTGTAATTCAAATGTGTTGAGTCTTCTCCAGTCTTTCATATTCATTGTCCAACTTTCACATGCATATGAGGACATTGAAAATAACATGGCTTAGATTAGTTGCATATTTTTGTTTTTGAATATTTTAAAGAGATTAGGAATCGGTCTGTGAACCGCAAGGTCAGCAGTTTGAAACTACCAGCTGTTCCGCTGGAGAAAGATGAGGCTTTCTGCTCCTGTAAAGATTGACAGCCTCTGAAACCCTGTACAGGGTCGCTATGAGTCAGAACTGACTCCATGGCACATAACCAAAACCAAATACAGCAATTTTGCCTAATGTATATCTTGTTTGATTTCTTGACTGCTGCTTCCATGAGTGTTAAATATGGATCTATGCAAAATGCAGTGTTTGGCAACTTTAATCTTTTCTCCATTTATCATGATGTTATTTATTGACCCAGTTGTTAGGATCTTTGTTTTCTTTTTTTACATTGAGGTGCAATCTATACTGAAGTCTGTGGTCTTCGATCTTTATGAGTACGTATTTGAAGTTTTCTTTATTTCCGGGAATTAGGGTTACATCATTTGTTTTTATATTGAAGGTTGTTGATGAGTCTTCCTCTAATCCTGATTCCACTTTCTTCTTTATATAATCCAGTTTCTGAGATTATTTGATCATTATACAGAATGAATAAGTATGGTGAAAGACTACAACCCTGGTACATATCTTCCCCGATTTAAAACCATTCTGTATTCCCTTGTTCTGTTCTAACAACTGAGTTTTGATCTATTATATTATAGATTTCGCATGAGCACAATGAAGTGTTATATAATACCCATTATACTCAATGTTACCCACAATTTTTCATGGTACACATGAAAACCTTTGCAGAGTCAATAAAGCACATGTAATCTTCTTTATGATATTCTCTGCTTTCAGCCAAGAGCCATATGATGTCAGCAATGGTCACCCAAGTTCCCTATCCTTTTCTGAATCCAGCCTGAATTTCTGGCAGTTACCAATGTATTGTTGCAACTGTGCTTGAATTATCTTCAGCAAACTTTTACTTACATGTAACATTAATGATACCATTCAATGATTTTGCATTCTATGTGTCACTTCTCCATGGAATAGACTCAAATATGGATCTCTTCCAATCAGCTGGCCAGTTAGCTGTCTTCTATTTTTCTTGTCATAGATGAATGAGCACTTTCAGTTCTGTGTCAGTTTGTTGAAAGGTTTCAGTTTGTATTCTGTCAATTCTTGAAGTCTTGATGGTCACCGATGCCTTCAGTACAGCTTGAATTTCTTTTCTCAGCACCACTGGTTGTTGTTCATAAGCTATCCTTGAGATAATTGAACATTGACCATTTCTTTTTAGTACAATGGTTATCTGTATTCCTTCTTTATCGTTCAATATTTTGTCCATGCAATCTTTCAAGATTGCAGCCCTAGGCTTGAATGTTTTCTTAAGTTTATTTCAGCTTTAGTAATGATGAGCATGCTCTTCTCTTTTGCTTTCCTAATTCCAAGTCTTTACACAATTTATGACAATGACAATACTTTACTTTGTTTACTCAAACTGCCTTTTGAAATAATCTGTTCAGTAATTTTACCTCCTCATTTCTTTCATCTGCTTTAACTTCACTACAATCAAGAGAAAATTTCAGAGTCTCTTCTGACGTCCATTTTGATCTTTTCTTTCTTTCCTGTTTTTTTTCTAATGACCTTTTGTTTTCTTCCTATATGATGTTCTTGATGTCATCCCATAAATATTTTGGTCTTCAGTGATCAGTGTCTAATATATGAAATCTATTTTGAGATGATCTCTAAATTTAGGTGGGATATATTGAAAATGGAATTTCAGCTCTTGTGAACTTGCTTTCAGGCTGAATTTGCATAGGAGCAATTATGGTCTGTTCCACAATCTGCCCCTGTTTTTTTTTTTTTTTTTGGCTGATGATATGGAGCTTTTCAATCTTCTCTAACCACAGATGTTGTCCGTTTGATTCCTGTGTATTCTATCTGGTGAAATCTAAGTGCATATTTCCGGGGAGCGGCTGGTGGGTTTGAACCACCAACCATTCACTTAGCAGTCCAGTGCTTATCCTACTGCACCAGACTAGAACTCCTAACCAAACACCTAAGTCACTTCTGATGAGCCAGAGAGCTAAAAAGTAATAATTTCCCACAGAGTTAGCTTCAGTAGGAAGAGAGAATGTGTTATTTCTTCTTCTCTGACCCAGAGAGAAGTGATAGCCCTTTAGTCTCAATTTTCTGGTTTGCTGCATATAACTTGCCTGGTTTGTGGAAGTTCGTAGACTTCTTCAATTTCATCCGCGTTGACTTTAATTGTTTTGCATAAATGTAAATGTAGTGGTATTAACTGATTTTCTTTGTTATTATTAAGCACCATTGGTTTGGTTCTGACTCACTGGGTTTCTGAGGATCGGCTAGTGAGTTTGAACCACTGACCTTCCTGTTCAAACTGACTATGCAGTCCAGTGACTCCCCTTCAGCACCAGACCAGGATTCCAAGAGACTTCCACTCAAAGATTACAGCCTCGGAAACCCTATGTTGTTGTTGTTAAGTGCCGTTGAGTCGGTTCCGACCCATAGCGACTCTGAACAGGGTTTCCAAGACATTGAATCCTTAAGGGAGCAGAAAGCCTCATCTTTCTCCCATGGAGCAGCTGGTAGTTTCGAACTGCTGACCTTGCAGTTTACAGCCTGATTCCTAACCACTACGCTACCAGAGCTCCGTAGGAAATCCTATAGGGCAGTATAATTGGAAGCTCTTTACAGGCTCACTATGAGTTAGAACCATTCGGCCATACATAACAATCACCACCACAACAACTCTGTTATAAAGGGTTGCTGTGAGTCAGAATTAGCCTCGTGGCAAATAACAGCACCACTAATAAGTTATGAGTGTTTTATCCAGGACTTCTGTTCGTTTGTGAAGAGAATGCCTCAGTGCAAATTCATTATTTTACTGAAGCTGGAAGACAACTCACTCTTTAAAATAGCTACAAAACATTTCATGATATGGATGTACAATTTATTCAAACCACTCACTTAATGATGGGCATTTAATTTTATTTTTTAATCCATGTTTTTGTTTGTATTTGGTTAAACTATAAATACAGTTGCAATAAACTTCCCTTTATATGAATCTTTTACACAAGTTTTTATCTATGGGATAATATTCCAGATATGATATAATGTCCCTAAAGCTTTAATTGATTAATGCTTTACCACATTCCCAAAAGAAAACAACAATTTATATTTCCACCCACAATGCATCCTGGTGGAAAGATTTATTGATCTTATAATGATCAGTTAGAAATAAAAGTCTTTTTCTCAGAGCATTAATACTTTAATATCTTAGCTCCATAGCAAACAAAATAATTTTCACCTCCATTTAAATAGAATATAAATTGTATAATAATAATAATGAAAGCAAAGCACAAAAATGGAACAATAAATCTGCAATCTTTGTACCTGGCAAACCAGGAGAGTTGAGATAAAATGTACTATCACTTATACCTAGGCCTGAGAAGAAGAAATAATAAATCCTTTCTTCAACTAAAGTTAATTCCATGGGCAGCTATTACGTCTTAGCTCTTTCGCTCATCAGAGACCGTTGAGGTGTTTGATCTGTATTTTCAGGGTTTATAACCTGGAGGCACCCATGTGTTAATTAGGATGCACTCATGAAATTGCTGACCCTCCACTTTACCAAGCATGATGTCCTTCTCCAGGGACTGGTCCCTCCTTTTAATATGTCTGAAGAAAGAGAGACAAAGTCTGGTTGTATTCTTTTGGCACTCCATGGTACTTTAATATGCTCCTCCAAGAACTTAAAATATATAGTGTTGATGTTGGCATTATTGATTAGAGAAGCTTCTCTCAAACCAGTCTGGTTTGTCTCTGTTAAAATGTGCTTTTATTCCTGATATTTTCCAACTGACAGAGATCTCTGAATCTTTGTTTCTCCCCGGCTGCTACAAATGCGCAATGGCAGCAGCAATGGGCTCAAGTGTAACAATTATAAGGATGGTGCAGGACTGGGCAGTGTTTCGTTCTGCTGTGTGTAGCATTGCTTTGTGTCAGAGCCATCTTAATGGCACCTAACAGCAACAACAGTCTATACTCTAGTTACAAAGGATCTTATAATAAACCAAAAGCTGAACTATGCTAGCTGACTCTGTACCATAGAAAGGGAAATGTGAGACTTAAGAAGAATTCAAACCAGGAGAAGAGCAAGGCCGATTTAAATTTCGCTGTTCCTTAAATAGGCTGACAAATAGTGCTCTTCAATTCGGTTTTGGTGTTAGCAGAATAGTTCTGATTACATAAGAATCATTAAGCTTTAAAATACCCAGTAAAGAAAGGTTCAAGGCAAATAGCTTTTTTTTTTTTTTAAAAAAAGTTTTTATTGTGACTTGAGTAAAAGTTTACAGGACAGATCATCAGTTTTACATTCAGCAAATCATATATTTTTGTTCATTACAATGATTATAATCCCCTCTATGTACCATCAGTTAACAGTATTTCTCTCTATTCATTTTTTAAAGTGTTTTATTGTGAATATGTGATAGTTTACATGGGAGAGCATTAGCTTTACATTCATCCTATCATATATCGTTTCGCTGCGATGGCTACAATCCCCTCCATGCATCATCAACCAACCAAAGGGTATATCCTGCAAGCCTGGCCTCAGGTCGTCAGCACACAGCCCCTCTCCATCTCTGAGTCTCAAGTCCCCAGCCACTCCATCTCTCCACGTCATTGTCTCTGCCTCCATCACTGGTGTCACTGCTTCTCTGGGTAGCGTTCCCCACTCTCCTCTTCTCCCTTGATGGTTCCAGGGACCTCTGCTCATTGACTGCAAAGTCAACCACTCCTCTCTATTTGTTACAAAATGTCTACCTTTACATTTCCAACCCTCGCAGTCAGTCCTGATAACAATTATTCACCACTGTACCATAAGGGACCTATCCCCATCTCCTTTTATTAGCCCTACCCAGACAGATTGGATACTATTTAGTGGAGATTCTACCTTCCTCCATGCCCTCTGGATCTAAGCTCCCTCTTGAAAGCTTGTAAGCCATTCACTTCCTGTGTTTGTGCCCCCCTCCCCCTCCCATTTTGGGTAGTCAATGTCCAAGTTGCCTATCCCTGTCTACTCTGTGTATGGAGGGGGAGGGAATGATCCTTGCTGTAAAGATGTGTTCCCTCTTTTGAGCTAATGCATCCATAGGTGTAGGTCAATTTCATCAAATTGTATCAGATTACT
>NW_006408521.1:2108301-2116202 GCF_000296735.1 Chrysochloris asiatica
TCCACAAAATCTGCATTTTGAGCCTACCAACCGCTCTGCGGGAGGAAAAATAAGGGTTTCTGCTATCATGAAATTTTAAAGCCTTAGAAACCCTATTCAGGGTTGCTGTGAGTAAGAACTGATTCAAAGGCACTTAACAACGTCATCAACATTCTAAGATGTTCATTTGCAAATTTTCAATGTTAGGAATAATATAAAACAAAGCCCATAAATACAGACTTCATGATCAAAATGTTCTGTACTTTTTACAGCATGATATATGGCACATCTTTTAGCAAAATTGGACTTATTTTCTTCCACAACCCCCTCTTTTTAAAAAGTGTCTTTGAAAGCAGCAGTTTTGAGTCACCTGAGCTTTTTAAAAAAAAATCTGAAACATTCCTTAAAAGATATGAATCTTCTACTCATCCCCTTTCTTTTGAGTTTGGATGTGTCAAATGCAATGAAATGGAACGTCAAACCGTACTAGAAAAATCACCCATTGGTCCTGCTGGAGGAGGATTGATGTTAACTATAATTTTTTTAAACCTCCGTGTCTCAGCATAGCGGCACCTCTTCTAGATTTGTGGGCCTCAGTAGCTAGTGTGATTCAGAACTTGGGAGCAAACCAAGTGATGATAAATGATATATATTTATGTTTCCTAACTGACTATACTTTCATAGTAGGACTTGAGCTTTTCTGATACTGGCCATATCCAAACTGTGCCCACAATCAGATCAAAGTGTACATTACTGGAAGACAACTCAGGGTAAATTACTGGGAGAATTATTGAGGAAGATATAGCACAGAAGAAGAGTTTGTTTAGTTTGCTATCATTTGAGATGTGTGATTTCCTAAGAATTGAAACCCAAGTCAGTTTTAAATGGTCATCCTTACTTGAAATGGGTTTGAAGATGATTTACTGGGTCACTGGCAAAGAACCAGCTTGAAAAGAATTCCATTTGTTATAACTGGTGATGGCTAACACTGTTCTCATGAGTGGCCCCTAGGTGGATTGATTCTACATCTCCTGATCAGACGTCAGATCTTGTGTTTCTAAAATGCTGAGTATTTGTTACTGGAAGATGGGAATGTTAATGTAAGTTTTCAAAAAGAATATTACTCCATGTTTGGCTCTTGACTCTGAAATGAACAACAAATGAATGAACTCATTTATGAAAAGCAGATAGACATAATTCTTGCAATTCTTTATGTTGCCTTAGCTCTCATGATTGAGAATGATTAGCTGAAAATGGTAGATTTTTTTCTTTTTTGGCATAAGTGCTTTAAATACTAAATTTGTGTTTATTTTCTATTTTTGTTTTCTTTTGGCAGGCAACTAAAATTCAGATCACTGTGTTCAATAACCATATTAGAATTACAAAACTGTAGAGTCTATAATAATCAAGCTTAAGAGCTCATGAGAAGAATAGTCATCAGGAAGTAAATAGTTCCTCATACGGTTTTTAAAATATTTTTTAAAAATTCAAGGCCTCAGTCCAACTCATCTATTCAAGGGCAATCTTTCTTTTCAATAAGGACATAGAATACTACTTATTTTGTGCTCTCTAGTGGAACATTTGTTTATTTACTATGCAACCCAAGAGCGTATTTGCTTCTGGGGTGCTGATAGACATGCCAATGCCAGTATGCTTATATTTTATTCAGAACCATATTAGTGCAGCAAACCCAGGCAGAGTCTTTGGAAAGTTTGATAATGCATAGCAATAATTCATAGCATTTTAGTCACTAAACCAACAACAGATATTTGTGTATGCTGATTAATAAGTGAGATGTGATAGAACTTTTCCAACATTTACACACCAGAGCGACGGAACCTGAATGTCAGATGACTAAATTACAATGGGATTTGTTTTTCCCTTTTTGTATATGTGTTTATCTGGAAGGGAGAGACCATTTGCCACTGACTAGTTGAGTACTGGTGATGCTGTAGGATAAACACGGGACTGCTAAATGAAAGGTCAGGGTTCAAACCTACTAACGGCTCATTGGAAACCCTATACAGGATTGCTATGAGTCAGAACTAACTCAATGATACTTACCAACAACAACATACTGAGTTCTCATGTGGCCTTGGAGGATAAGTACTGTACTGGTAATTACAAGGTCAGCAGTTCAAACCCATCATCTGCTCTTGGAAACCCTATGCATGGTTGCTTTGAGTCAGAACTAACTCAAGGATACCAACACCAACAAGCTGAGTTCTGATGTGATGTTGAAGGATAAGCACTGGACTGGTAACAACAAGGTCAGCAGTTCAAACCCATCAGCCAGTCTTGGAAGTCCTATACAGGGTAGCTATGAATTGGAGCCAATTGATGGCACACAGTAAAAACAACAAATAGGCATGTTAATTAGTGTTTTGTGGTCCTGGTATGATACTGTAGGATAAGCACTGGACGGCTAAACATAAGGTTGGTGGTTCAAACCTATCAGCAGCTCCTTGGACATCCTGTACAGGGTCGCCAACTTGATGGCATTTGACAAAAACAACAACTGGGTGATAAAAACAGTTAATGCACTCAGAAACGAATCAAAATGTTGGAGAGGTTGGTGTTAAGAGTTGGCCTAGAGGCGAGACCAAGTTGGTTCCTGTCCCTGAAACTCCTGAGGTATGGCACTAGGTGCCCCAGAAGTGTGCAACCAGGTCACCTCATCCCAGTCTGTCCGGGGCCTTCTCCCTTGTAATGCCCAACAGCAGCAGCTGCTTCCTACTCTCCCATCCACACCTCAGCAACAGCCGCCTATGAATAACCACATGATCTCATGGGCAGATGACCTCAGCAAACCCTTTCGACAAATAAGCCTTTGCTGGCAAGGTTTTATTGAAGCAGCTGACCCATCTTCACCTCGGTTCCAGCCTCCACTTCTCTCCCAGCACCCTCAGCAGACTAGCTTCATTATGGCTTCCACCAGACACCCTCTCGCCACTTCCAACTATTCCACCTCTGGCCAGGCACCGCCTACTCAGCAAGTTCTGGTACCCCATGGCAACATGCAGCCCCCTCAGCTAGTCCAGGTCTCTTACTATCCCGCTGGACAGTATCCTAACTGTACCCAACAATATCGACCTCTCTCTCACTCAGTGGCCTATAGCCCCCAACCTGGTCAACAGCTGCCTCAGCCATCCCAGCAGTCTGGTTTGCAGCCAACCCATGATGCCTAACCAGCAGCAGGCACCTTACCAAGGCATGATTGGGGTCCAGCAGCCACAGAACCAGGGCCTGCTCAGCAACCAGAGGAGCAGCATGGGGGGGCCAAGGCCTGGTGGTTCAGCACACTCCACTGCCTTCTGATCAACTCCCAGTGGGCAATGACTTACAAAATGTGGTACATCCGCCTTTCCAGCAACTGGTCCCTGTGAGCCAATCTGCGCAAGGGGGGCCTACCAACAGGGGGAGTGCCAGTGTACTACAGCATGATCCCACCTGCTCAGTAAAATGGTACGAACCTTTCTGTGGGGTTTCTGCAACCTGGCTCTGAGCAGTACCAGATGCCTCAGTCTCCCTCTCCCCACAGCCCTCCGCAGATGCCGCAGCAGTACTCAGGAGTGTCACCTTCTGGACCAGGTGTGGTGGTCATGCAGCTTAATGTCTCCCAGAACCCATCCACAGTCCAGTGGAGTCACTGTAAATATTACAGTGTGGTCCAGCAGGGACAGGAGCCTGGAGACCTGTACAATCCTGAAAGTAACCCCCAGGCCAACACAAGTCCCGTCTCCTACCCAGTCCCCAGCACCCTCTCCTGTCACCAGCCTAGCAACGTCTGCACAGAACTCAGCCCCCTGCCCATCCTCACACCGTTCCCCTGACCTGGGGGTGCAGCACAGGGTGATGGGCACTCTTCCCTATTGGACCAGCCTTTACAGTACAGTCTGTCCATCTGTCCTCCCTTGCTTCATGGCCAGTCGACTTACACAGTGTATCAGGGACAGAGTGGATTAAAGCATGGAAACCGGGGCAAGAGACAAGCACTCAAATCTGCCTCTACTGACTTGGGGACTGCAGATGTTGTCCTGGGATGGGTACTGGAGGTGACAGATCTCCCCGAGGGCATCACTTGTACTGAGGCCAACAAACTCTTCACTCAGCTCGCCATGTCCGGCGCCAAGATCCAGTGGCTCAAGGATGCTCAGGGGCTGCCCGGTGGGGGTGGGGGAGGGGGAGGAACAACAGTGGGACTACTGAGAATGGCCCGCCATTCAGACCTTGCTGCCTTGTACACCATCATGACGGGAGTCTCCAGCCCTCCTGGCTGCCCAGAATGCCTCCCTTCGCCTCAACAACTCTGTGAGTCCAAACTTCAAGTGGCTAACAAGAAGTATGACCTGAGGATACTGGAGCGAGCCAGCTCCCAATGAGTGAAGGAAGGAAAGGAACAGCATAGTAGGGGTGGGGAGGAGATCCAGACAGATCTCAGATAGAGGCAGTAGGGAGGCAGATGCTAAACTGGAGCCTAAGACCTGAGGGACAAAGATGGCAACAGACTGGTCCTAGCCGTCTTGCTCCCCTGCCCTGGCCCTGGTTGACACTTTTCTTCTCTCTCCTTCCCATCCTCTTCTGTCATTTTTCATCTCTCCTCCCACCATGAAATTAATTTCTTTCGTATTTTTTTGACCAGGTAGAATTAGGACGGTCTCACACTCCCCTATGCTCCTATTTCCTTACCATCCCAAGCTCCCTTTTCTTTTTGGGTCTTTAGGAATATATTTATATGGACAGAATTAAGAAAAACGAAATGGATTTCCCCTTCCTCTCATTTCCTCCATCTGGTCTCTCCAAACCCCACAAAGTTAAAACTTGGGCCTCCTCCCACCCACTTGTATATTGTTTGTTTGAGGTTCATGCCTCAGTAACAGAGACAGTATTTAATTGCACATACAGATGTTTACTGTTTACTGCACATACAGTTACTCACTGTGAATTTTATTTAATCTGTTTTGTTTGTTTGGAGGAATGTTAATTTTGTTTTTAAATACAAAAAATTTTTCTGTCACTGGAAAAAGAAAAAAGAGTTGACCAGAGGCACCTTTAAAGAAAGGCCTGGTGATTTACATCTTAAAAATCATTCATTGAAAAATCTACCGAGCACAGTTCTTCTCTGGCACAAATGCTGTCACCATGAGTTGGTGCAGACTTGAGGGCAACTAAAAAATTTTTTTAAACCAATAGTATGGACTCCTGGTGTGGCACTGTAGGATCAGCATTGGATTGGAAACCACAAAGATGGCAGTTCATACTTTTCAACGGCTACTTAGAAACCCTATATAGGGTTGCTATAAGTTGGAGCCGACTGGACGGGACTTCAGAACAACAGCAACAACATAGAAATAGGTAAAAGCATTGGCCTCTGAGGATTGGGAACATGGATGTGGAAGTTGAACACTGAGCAGAACACTGGTGCATTTTATTATAAAATCTGTGCAGTTTAATACTTCTACTTGCTCTGTGAACATATTGTTCTGTCTTAAAATTGTAGTTTACAGTAAAATGACTTCTTGTTGGTACAGACACTTTTGAGCATTTATAGTTTGGACAATGTTGGTGAAAAACAATTAAAATCAGAATCTACCTAAAAATCTCCCCACAAAGATTGCTGTTGTTAAGTGCCATTGAGTACGTTCTGATCCATAGCAACCCTGTGTAGGGTTTCCTAGGAGTGGCTGGTGAGCTTGAACTGCCGACTTTGTGGTTCAATCATGCTAGAAAATAAAATTGAAAAAAAAAAACCAAACAACTTTTTTTTTTTCTTTTTTAAAGAATAAGCATTAAACCAGGATTCCACTAAAGAGACTTCAAAAACAGAAAGAAATTTAACTCTTCATATAGCCAAGTGTATGGAACCTACTCATAAAATGTTCTCAAGATAGAAAGAAGATTTTAACTAAGGGACTTAACAATAGCATTTGTCATACATACCCATTAAAACCCAATGCTTACGAGTTGATTCTGAGTCTTAACAACCCTTATAGGACAAAGTGTTGCTGCTGTTAAATGCTGTTGAGTCAGTTTCAATTTATAGTGACCCTGTGGCCTTGGATTGTGGACCTTGCCATTAGTAATCCAGTACTTCACCCTACAGCACCACACTTTTTGTTTTTTGTTTTTAACTTTTTCACCTTTAATTTTTAAATCATTCAGATGTCAATGTTTTAATGATAAAAGTAGAAAATTGAGTACAAATTTTGGGTATTACCTAGTTTCCCCAAATACAAGTACAGTACAACAAGTATTAAGTAGGTAAACAGAAATGACAGTATAACAAAAATATAACTTGTATGTTGGTCCAAATTGTATCAGTCATTTTTCTAAGATTTATGGCAAATTAAATGTTTGATCTTGTCAATTGTTGCATTACTAGTTTTGCCTTTATTTTACACTGAAGGAGGCATTTGTCTATTCACAGACTTCTTGAGTATGTGCATGTTGAACTGTAAATAATTCTCCTTGCATGCTTGGCATCCAACCACTATGAACAATTCACTGAGTCTACTGGACCCTGTGCCCTTTCTTCAGAAACTCATCAATACATTTGGTGAATGTTTTCAAACTAGAATTATGAATCAAAAATTAACATGGGAGTAATGTTGATAGTATGAAAAAAAAGTTCCCAAATGTTTGTGTTGTTTCTTTTTCTTTTCTTTCTTTCTTTTTTTTTTAATATTAACATTAGGAAGAAATAAAACAAAAATGATTATAAATTCAATTTTCTGAGAATTCAGTTGAGGTAACCTCAGCGAGTCAGAGCTGCACATTTCCACACGGTTCTGATCCTCTTTTTGGTTGGACCATGGTCAATAGAATCTGAAGATACATCATCTCAACCTTTCATTTGATAAGCAAAAGTCAGCTCTTCTCCAGCATTTATGGTTCTTATGGAAAACAACGCAATTTGAGGAAGACAAGTATCAAGGTTATCAATGAAAACAATTGAACACTTAAAGATTTGGGTTGCAACTGTGATTTACAAAATGAGATATATTTCCATATTGAGGGGCATCACTGTAAATTCGTCAGACTTATAGTCTAGATCAAAGAGATACGCGATTCCTTTGTTGTCATATAACTGGTCCCGTCTCTCAGTTTCTTCACTTCTTTTCCGCACTCTGCGTCGGCTGCCGCCATCTTGTAGAGCTGTCATTCAAACTGGCCTACACCAGACTTCTTATAGGGCAAAGTAGAAATATCAAATTCCCAACGTGACTGGGATAAGCTACAATGTTGACCAATTATGTTTATCCAAAACAAAAAGAAACTCATAATTTTATACCTAGAAGTAGTTTTGCAATTTGAAACAAGGTACAAGTGATGTTAGGCTACTACTCTCCCACAGAAAGTATAGAAAGTGGAGCTAGCTTCCTGTAACAGTTACATTTCCATGACGGTTTCCAGGTACTCGAGGAATCATTCCTGTGCGTCAAATTGGCAAGAAGCTTATTTAGCCTTTTAAAAGTATTTATCTACATTCAAAAGAGGCAGAGAAAGAATTCACAAGTTTTCTAAAATAAAGGCTCAAAAATAAGACAAGCGAAGACTTTTCCCCTTTGAACTAGGGAAAATAATTTTTACTTTTTTTAATTTGTACTCACCTTTACAGTAGCTTAGCATGAAATTGGACCATGAGTACCCAAGACTTTTCATTATAAAAGTATTAGTGGAAAATACACTATACTTTGTAAATGAATGCCCATATCTATTCAACCATTTCAAGAGATACCATATGAACAAGAGCCAATGATACTCAGGGAGGATGTCCAAAGTGCATTGAAAGAAGTGGCAAAGAACAAGGCACCAGGAATTGATGGAATAAAAATTGAAATCTTTCAAGAAAGTGAGGCAGCCACTCAACTCTGCCAAGAAATTTGGAAGACAACTATCTGGCCGACTGATTGGAAGAGATC
>NW_006408521.1:2117498-2118806 GCF_000296735.1 Chrysochloris asiatica
ATGGCACCTGACAACAACATCTATTCACAGCACACTTACTCAGTTGAATTATTACCAACCGACTGAATGACTTCACTCTTCTTTTTAAAACTTCTTATTGTGAATTGAGTGAAGGTTTACAAAGCACGGCTTCATTTTTCATTTGGCTTTTTGGCTGTCTTTGCACATGACCAGTAATAACACAAGTAAATCAAGAGGCCAACAATTACTTCTGTGTCACTGGCTCCCAACAGGCATAAAACCAGACTACAAAAATGGTCATCATACTGACGTAAGTGCTCTAAAGTTGTTTAAAAACAGAAACTCACGCACTGCCAGATTTGTGGCAAGTCAGTAATCTGCTACACTGTATACGGCCTCATGGTTTGAAGGAAATAATACTTTTAGTCAGACAATCTTCCAGCTGTGAAGAGATGAGTTCATTCAATGTCTTTGAAAGGCTGCCATGATCTCAGATTATAGATTTGCCTTGTATTTGGACAGATCATCATCTATCATTATTTTTTAATTAGAATTTGGGTGGGAGGCATAAAAAAAGATGAGAATTAAATCCCACATGAAACTGCATCAAATTGCCTTTTAGTTGACAATATGTTTGTTATTAATTTTATCTTTTAATAACAACAAATGGCTAATGAAAAGAAACACCCAACTTTTATTTCTAGGCACCGACTTATATGATGCTGCTTGATGTGTTTCTTTGCAAAAAATGATTGTATTTATTCATTAGCTTTATGACCTGTTATGATTAGGACTAGCTTTTAAGACCTTGCCAATATTCATGATTGCTTTGCATTCTAGGTGTGTATTATTTAACATATAAAACCATATACAGTGAAGGCAATCAAAAGAAATATCTGTCATCTGAGACACCTTGACAGAGCAAGTGCTAGAAGGAGGTACTCCCTGCCCCCCACCTATTATTTAGAACAGAACGTAAAAGTATACACAAGCCATCTGCAGTATATTACTATTAACTATCCCTGAACATTGGAATCCTGGTATGGTGCTGTAGGATATGTCCTGGACTGCTAGCTGAAAGGTCAGTGATTCCAACCCTCCAGCAGCTATGAGTCAGAACCGACTTGACAGCACTTAACAACAACAACAACTGAAAATACAATATGTTTTCAAGGACTTTACTGTTACAAGGTCAAAAGCTCTACACATTTGACAAATTTGTCAATAGGAGAAGGTTGATGAAGACATGATTTTTGTCTGGAAGAGCCTGGATAGAACTTGGTGAAATTTCATTGTATTTCATATGTAATACCAATAATGGAATACTTCCAGGATTATTATAATACT
>NW_006408521.1:2119887-2170885 GCF_000296735.1 Chrysochloris asiatica
AAACTACCAGCCGCTCCGCGGGAGAAAGATGAGGCTTTCTACTCCCGTAAAGATTTACACCCTCGGAAACCCTGTACAGGGTCGCTATGGGTCGGACCTGACTCAAAGGCACTTAACAACAACAACAACAACATGGGCCAGAATCTACTGAACACACAACAGTGTTGTTGCAGGTAAGTACTTCAGTTTTTCACTCTAGTATAGGAACTTTTTAATCTGTAATTTAATTGTTATTAATGTCTCCTTTGGTACTCTGGTAGGATAAGCACTAGACTGCTAACTATAAGATCAGTTGTTCAAATCCATCTATTGCCCCTTAGAAACCCTATACAGAGTCACTATGAGTCAGAACCAACTTGACAGCACCAACAACAACAATAACAAAAAGTTCTAATACCAAACCCAAACCCACTGAATTCAAGTCAATTCTACTTCATAGTGACTATGGGAGACAGAGTAGAACTCCCCGCAGGGTTTCCAAAGCTGTAAATGTTTACAGAAGAAAATTGTACCATCTTTCTCCCTCAAAGAGACTGGTGAGTTGGGAATATCAACCACTTAACATTAAGAGCTCCTTAATGTTGACATGTTGTTGTTAAGTGCAATCAAATTGGTTCTAATTCATTGCATACATGTATAGGGTTTCCAAGGAGCAACAGGTGGATTTGAACCTCTGACCTTGTGGTTAGTGGACCAGTGCTTATCTTACAGTGCCTCACCAGGATTTCAATGCTGGTGTACAACTATCAAATTCATTGATTCCATTGGGCCTTACTGAGGTAACAATTTATATTGATTCTCAGAATATACTCCTAATTTAATGCTTCTTGTTACATAAAAATAACATTTTCCTTTTATTTCCAGAAATGCTTTTTCTAAGCTGAGAAAATATCTTTTAAAAAATTTAGGAAAGTTGAGGATGTAGAATATTTTTGGTATATTGATTTGGCCAGATAGCAACAGGAAATCAACATTAATCTGTGAAAAACTCTTATAGTTTGATTACCTCTATCAATTTAAACCACAAAGCTTTATTTCCTTTGACTTTTATAGTAAAAGTAATTTTAGTAGACCCAGGTGCCATTTATGTTCTCCCTAGTCTAGTCTTAAGCATTAAGAAGAAAAAACAAAAAAAGTCTTATCTTCTAGAAGTCACTTTTGGATTCTGACTTTAGACTTCACATAAAAAAGTCACTGATCGTAGTAATTGAGATACATAACTGATGGGTATGTTCATTTGTGAGGTCTACAAACTCAAGTATTCCAACTTTAGTTAATTCATGAAACATTGAGCAATTATATCTGGTTATTATTAAAAATTCTACCCTATTTAGGTATTTGTTGACATTTACCCAAACTTGCTCTACCTTGGTTAAGTGAATTAAATATTTTGTTTTCCTGTAAAATTTGACTTGATTCTGAAATGTTGGGGTTAAGCAATGATGTACCCAACTTATAAAAATAGTATATATTGAAAGCATGGTGGAGGGTAACAGGAGAGATGTAGGGATTTCTTTCATGTTAATTGTTGTTGTTATTGTTGTCAGGTGCCATCGAGTCAAAACCGACTCATAGTGACCCCATGCACAGCAGAACAAAACAATGTCCGATCCTTGGCCAACCTCACTACTGCTGCCATACTTGATGCCATCAATGATGCCATCTGGCTGATCCATTTCGTTGGGGGTCTTCCCCTTTTTCTCTGACCCTCCATCTTACCCAGCATGACATCCTTCTCCAGAGACTGTTCCCTCTTGACAATATGTCCAAATATTTGCCTGGAAATTGTCAAGGATATCTAAAAATCTTGTGGTTTAGTGGAAAATCTTTGACCTTAAAATCAGAAAGTTAATTTTAGGTGGTCAAAACCTGTTGCTGTTGAGTTGATGGTGACTTATATAGTGACTCCACCTCCACTATGTCCTGGGCTCTGCTAGTGTCTGAGAAGGTGGCCCATGACTGTGGAGGGTAGACAAGGAAGGGACAACTTGCACTTACAAAGAATATGGTTAAAATAGTCTAACTAGACTGAACTTTCCTTAGTATGTTCCTAATGATTTACTGAAAATAGCTCATCAGAAGAACTTACTTTAGCTAATCAGAATGTTTTCATAGGTTGTTCCTGATATTTTAATATTTGAGCCCTGTCTGTGATTGGTGGAACACTTTGTAACTGCCTGGTTGCTCTGAGTGATCTCGACTCGTGATTCACTTTATATTTCAATAAACCTACGTAATTTTTACTTTAAGCAAAACCCACCAAACCAAACCCAGTACCATCAAGTAGACTTTACCTCCCAGCTACCCTGTAGGACAGAGCACTGCTGCTCCCCAGGGTTTCTGAGGCAGTACAGTTTTACAGGAGCCGATAGCCACATCTTTCTCTTGCAGAGCTCGCTGGTGGATCTGAGCTGCTGATCTTTGCAGTTAGCAGCTCAACACACTCCTACCTGCTATGCTGTTAAGGCTTCTTACTTTAAATACACTCTTTTTATTATACTTAAGGGCATGGAGATGAAGGTAATGTTTAGTACAGTTATAAAATGTAAGTGGTGATGTGTGCAGTTATACTGGGGATAGGTCTTGTTGGGTAGCATATTTTTAAAGTCAAGTTCAGTTGGATGAGTGTCTTCTATGAGGACTTAAAACGAGAGATGGTTGGTGTGTGTAAATGGGGTAGTCTGAAAGCAGAACCTTAACTCCATTCTGAAGTGTTGACATGAGTTAGAATCCATGCTGAATGTTAAACACTGCCTTTTTAAATAGCATTTCCTCTAACCTTGATGCTGACCTCACCGTACAGGGGGCTTTAAAAGGTTCATAGAAAATTTCATTATCTTATAATTTCAGTTTTGCATGAACTTTTGAAGCCTGTTGTATACCTTAAAGAATACATTCCTTGGTCTGAAGTCTGACAGGTATAGGGGATCACAGTCTATTTCCAGAAGGTCTTTGCACTGTGGTCAAACAGATGCAAGATGTGATAGCTTATACCTGAAGATTGTTTATACCCAGCATTATTGATAAATCTTTACAGTGACCTCCAGAGACAGAAATGACTGAGGAAACAATTTTACTAATAGTTTGCCAGAAGAACCTGTCCTACCACAACCCAGAATGTTCCTTGGAAGCCAGGATGGCCAGACTTCTTCTCTCATATTTCAGACATATTATCAGGAGGGACCAGTTGCTGGAGAAGGATATTGAGTTTGGTGAAGTAGAGGGTCAGAGAAAAAGAGGAAGATCCTCAACAAATTGATTAGCACAGTGGCAGCAACAGTGGGCTCAGTCTTAGCAAGGATTGTGAGGTTGGCACAGGACTGGGCATTGTCTTGTTCTGTTGTGAGTTGGTGCTGACTCACTGGCCCCTAGCAACAGCCACAGTCCAATGACCACCCTGCAGTAAACTGAAGGGCATATACCTTTAACCACCCATGTAACCCCACTTGTGTGTTATCCACTGATCCCTGCCAAATCCTTCCTTGTAGATATTCTCGCCTCAGATTGCCTTTCAGTCAGTTATGATTTCGTATCTTCTAGCTTCTTTGACTATGCAGAAATGTATCTGTCCTCATTGTTCAGTGGAGCAGCCATTTTTGCTCTGAATTTGGATGTCTTCCTGGTCTTTACCATCTCTATCCCTCAATGAGCTTCTTTTGGCTTTTACTTTAACCAGACTCAGTGATGATGTTCTATGTCAGTCTTGACAAATAATAGCGTGTGGTTGCTGAAACAGGATGGAGGAAAAGACTGCTGGGAATAAAAATATGAAGGTGAGATTCTCATATCTCTGAACCCTGTTGCTTGTTTTTAATGAAACAAAGATCCCCCTTCCCTCTTCACTCTTCTTTTAATTTATAATTCCCCAGGCTTGTCTCATCCCTTTGAAACAACTGGATATTCCTTTCAAAATAGGACATTCACACATGATCATTCTTTTGTCTTTATTTTATTTCAAAAATAAGCAAGTAGCAGATGGATGCAATCTACCTATAATGATTTACTTTAAGAAAATATACAATGTCTGTGCTGAAGGAAAGATTTGTACTACTAATATAAACTATGAATCAATAAAGTGAGAAGACTTCAGGTAAGAGTAGACCAGAAATTAGATCTGCCCTGACACAGTGAGAAATGCAATCAAAATGTGCAGTGGCATTTGTACATGTCATAAAGGTGATTATCCCTGCATCTAAGCTCCGCCAAGGTCAGACTTCAGATGCTATGTTTAAGATGACAGAAATCAGCATTGACAGCAGGTAGGCTGGGCTTAAAGAAACCCAAATGTTTAAGTGTTGAGGAGATTAAGTTGTGAGAGAAGATTACAGGGACAGGCAATATAATTACAATGCAGAGATTCTTTTTGAATGTGTAGGAGTGAAAGTGTTATGCAATACTAGTTTTTATGTGTAGGGAAATAGTATGGACTATAATGAATAAATCATAAGTAGTTAAACTACTGAACGACTTAGCTATGTTAAAAAAATTTTTTTTAAGGATAATTCTACAGAATCAAGGGAGGGTGATGTGTCTCTGGCTATGTACCTCTGTATTCATGATTTTAGCTTCTGGAACCACTAAAGTCCAATATAAATGAACTTAATATAATATAAAGTATGTTGGTAACCTGATCTAAAATTAAGGATAAATCAGAGAAACTCTTATGGAAGAAGAACAAAGTTGGAAGACCTATATTGCCTGATTTCAGTAATTATTATAAAGCTGTTGGAACCAAGCAAGTGCGGCCTTGGCATGAGGATAGATATATAGATCAATGGAACAGGATAAAGAGTCCAGTAATAGAGCCACACATATTTTTCGATTGATTTTCATGAAAAAACACCAAGGCAATTAAAGGGAGATTGAATAGTCTTGTTTTAAAAATGGTTACCTAAATGGAAAAAAAAAAAGAGAGAGAGAGAGTGGATGTTGGGTTTTGCCTCATGTAGTACACAAATAAATTAAAATGGATCATGGTCCTAAACATAAAAGTCAAAGGGAAAAATATTTTAGAATAGTATGTTGATGTTGCTAAGTGCCATTGAGTCAGTTTCAACTCATAGCAACCCTACATAGGATTTCTGAGGAGTGACTGGTGAGTTTGAACCACTGATCTTGTGGTTCAAACCAACCTTGTGGTCAAGAGCTTAGCCTACAGAACCACACCAGAGGAAAATATTCTTGACCATGTGGTGGGTAAAGATTTTCTTATGTAGTACAAAAACACAAACTATAAATGCAAAAAAAAAAAAGAACTTTCAATGTAGAATTTTTAAAATTTAGTGCTTTGTCTAAATAAAAACTTCTTTTAAAATGACATCATTAAGAAAATAAAAAAGATAAGGCACAGACTGGGAGCAAACCTTTGTAATACATATTTTTTCAGAATATGTAAAGAACACTTGTTGTGTTGTTGTCAGGTGCCATCGAGTCGGAACCGACTCATGGCAACCCCATGCACACCAGAACAAAACAATGTCCGATCCTGGGTCAACCTCACTACCGTTGCCACACTTGACACCATCAATGATGCTACCTGGCTGATCCATCTCATTGGGTGTCTTCCTCTTTTTCTCTGACCCTCCATCTTACCCAGCATGACATCCTTTTCCAGCGACTGTTTCCTCCTGACAATATGTCCAAAGTATGAGCAATGGAGCTTAGCCATCCTGGCCTCCAAGGAGCACTCTGGTTGCACTTCTTTCAAAACAGATCTATTGGTTCTTTTGTCAGTCCATGGCCCTTTCAGTATTCTCCTCCAACACCACAACTCAAAGGCATCAATTCTTCTACGATCTTCCTTATTCACTGTCCAGCTTTCGCATCCATATAAGGTTATTGAAAATACCATGGCTTGGATCAGGCGCACCTTAGTCCTCAAGCTCACATCTCTGCTATACAACACTTTAAAAAGTTCCTGTGCAGCAGATTTGCATAATGCAATACGTAATCTGATCTCTTGACTGCTGCTTCTGTGAGTGTTGATAGTTGATCCAAGAAGAATGAAGTCCTTGACAACTTCAATCTTTTCTCCATTGATAAGAATGTTGTTTATTGGTCCAGTGGTGAGGATTTTTGTTTTCCTAACATTGACATGTAACCCATACCGAAGGCTGTGTTCTTTGATCTTCATCAGTAAATGTTTCAAGTCCTCTTCACTTTCAGCGATCAAGGTTGTATCATCTGCATATCGCAGGTTGTTAATGAGTCTTCCTCCAATCCTGATGCCACGTTTTTCTTCATAGAACCCAGCTTCTCGTATTATTTGCTCAGCATACAGGTTGAATAACTATGATGAAAGAACACAACCTTGTCGCACACCTTTCCCAATTTTAAAACATTAAGTGTTCTTACAGCTTAATAATAATGTGCCGGACTGCACAGTAGTTTGAACTGCAAGATCAGCGGTTCAAGCTCACCAGCTGCTCCTCAGAAACCTTACACAGGGTCACTATGTGTTGGAGTAAACTCAATGGCACTTAACAACAACAATAAGATCTTTTAAAAAGTAGGCAAAAGATTTGAAAAGATATTTCACAAAAGAAGATATACAAATATTCAGTCAACATATAAAAAGATGCTCAACATCATTGTTCTTGTCAGGTTCCACTGAATTGGTTTCAATTCATAGCAATACAGTGTATAACGAACCCTATCCAGCCCTGCACCATCCTCACAGTCCTGTGTTTGAGCCCATTGTTGCAGCCAGTGTGTCAATCCAGTTCACTGATTGTATTCTGCCAACACTCTACTTACCAAGCATGATGTGTTTGTCTAGGGTCTGGTTCTTCCTGATAACATGTCCAAAGCACATTAGACAAAATCTTAAAATCCTCATTTCAAAGAAGCATTCTGAATGTACTTCGTCCAAGACAGATCTGGCTGTACTTCTTTCAAGACAGTCCGTTCTTCCGGCAGTTCATGGTCTGTTCAATACTCTTCACCAGCATCATAATTCAAAGGCACCAATTCTTTGGCCTTCTTTACTCTTTATCCAAGTTTTTGTCATACACATGACACAACTGAAAATACCAAGGCTTGAGTCAGGCACATCTTGGCCTTCAAAGTGACATCTTTGGATTTTTTAACACTTAACAGAGATCTTTTACAACAGATTTGCCCAGTGCAATAAATTATCTAATTTATTGACTATTGCCTCTATGGGTGTTGATTGTAGATCTAAGCAAATTGAAATCCTTGACAAGTTCAGTATTTTCTCCAATTACCAGGATGCTTGTTGTCCATCAAGGGGTGAGGATTTTTGTTTTCTTTATGTTGAAGTGTAATCCATATGGAAGACTGTGCTTTCTGATCTCTATGGTAGTTACTTCAGACTCTCTTTGCTTTTAGCAAACAAGGTTGTGTTATCTACATATGACAAGTTGTTTATGAGTCTTCCTTCAATTCTAATGCTACATTCTTCTGCGTATAGTCCAGCTTCTTGGGTTATTTGCTCCGCATGCAGGTTATATAAGAATGGTGAAAGGCTATAGTTCTGATGTACAATTTTTTAGTTTTTTAATTTTAAACCAGGTGGTATACTCTTGTTCTGTTTGAATGACTGTCTCTTGGTCTAAGTACAGATTCTGCATGATCACAATGAAGTGCTTTGGAATATCCATTCTTCCTAATGTTATTCATAATTTGATTGAATCCATACAGTAGAATACCTTTGCATATAAAACACAGGTAAACATCTTTCTGATAGTCTTTCGTTTTAGCCAAGATCCATATCAATAATGATATACCTTGTTCTAACTTCTCTTCAGAATTCAGCTTGAGTTTCTGAAAGTTCCCTGTTGATGTACTTCTGCAACTATTTCTGAATTAAACTGAGCAAAACTTTAGTTGTATGTGCTGTTGATTGTATTATTCAATAATTACTGCATCCTGTCAGATTACCTTTCTTTGGAAAGGTCACAAATATGGATCTCTTCCAGTCATTTGGCTAGGTACTCTCTTGACATAGATGGTGAACACCTCTAGCCCTGCATCCATTTGTTGAAGCGTTTCAATTGGTATCCTGTCAATTTCTGAAGACTTCCTACAATGAAAATGCCGTAAGTAACAAGAATTTGTTTAAAATGTGTAGCAAGTGAAATCTTCTTACATTGCTTTTGGGAATTTTAAATGGTAAACTACTGCAGACAACAGCTAGGTAATTTCTTATAATGTTAAACTTACCATAAAACTCAAAATGCCCTTTCTGAAGAAATACCCTTATTCAAGAGAAATAAAAATTTTTGTCCTTCTAAGTGTTTGTACATGTGGGTGAGAGATGAGGTTTTCTGCTGCTGTAGATATTTACAGCCTTGCGCATGCTGTCCAGAGTTGCTGTGAGAGCCGACATGTCTGCTGGCACACCACTGCAACCACTAAGTACTTGTACCAGAGTTCCTTCAGCAGTTGTATTCAAAATAGCCCCAAAGGAGAAGCACTCAGATTTCCATTAACTGGAAAATTGCAATCTTACAAATGAGTGGAATCTTACTGTTGGTAGACATGGAGTCTTGGTGTGGTGTTTTAGGATCGGCACTAAACTGCTAACTGCAAGGTCAGTGGTTCAAACCCACCAGCTGCTCCTCGGAAACACTTTACAGAGTTGGAACCAACTTGATCTCACTTACAACAATTGATAGACAAAGCCGTGTGCATCAATGTCAGGAACATTTTGCAGAACTAAAGAAACTAGACACAAAAATCTACATATTATGTAATTACTTTTATGTGAACCTCTGGAAAAGACAAATCTTATCTGTGGTGACAAAATGAAAATCAGTGATTTCTTGAGGCTAGTACTTTGGGGAAGAATCGATTTACATGGGAACACAAGAGAACATTTTCATATCTTGAGTACAGACACAGTTAGATATATAAATTTGTCAAAACAAATTGAAAAGTACACATAAAAATACACTTACTGTATATAAATTATGCCTAAGTAAAGTTAATTTAAAACAAAACAAAACAAATTTGTTGTTATTTGCCATGGAATTGGCTTTTTATCTCATGGTTAACTCATGGCTGTGTATGACAAAATGAAATGTTGACTTGCTCTATGTCATCCTCATAATTTTTAGTGTGTTTGTTTCAGCTGTTGTGTCAGTCCATGTTATTGAGAGTTTCCTTGCCTTTCCTGTCCCACCTCATTGTACCAAACATGATATATTTTTCCAGTGATCTGTCCTGACATGTGTCCAAAGTTAAGACAGTTCACGGCTTGAATACTGTTGTGCAATACAGAGGGGTATTAGCTCATTTTCAGGAATGTATCACTGGACCTTTCTTCCTACACTGTTTAGGCTGGAAGCTCCATTGAATCTTGTCTACCAGGGTGGCCATGTTGGTATTTGAAATCCTGGTGGCATAGCTGCCTGCATCATGTCAACACGCAAGGCACCCATACGGCAATATGACAGATAGGTGACAGTTCAAATTCAGGAAGCATGGGCTGCCAAAAGAACCAACAGAGCTGTTGCTCCTTGGAGGCCAGGATGGCCAAACTTTTTCGCTCATACTTCGGACTTATTGTCAGGAGGGAGCAGTTGCTGGAGAAGGAAGGACATCATGTTTGGTAAGGTGGAGGGTCAGAGAAAAAGAGGAAGACCCCCAGCAAGATGAATTGGCAAAATGGCAGCATCAATGGGCTCAAGTGTGGCAACAATAGTTAGGTTGGCCCAGGATTGGGCAGTGTTTTGTTTTGTTGTACTTAGGATCGCTATGAGTCGGTACTAACTTGATGGCACCTAACAACAACAGTAAATACTGACAGTAGGAAAAGGATGATTTTTGCGCAAATTCAGGGTCTTTTACTGGGGAATTAATAAAGAAATTCTAGATAGTGAAATATGGAGGAAAAGACTTGTTTTACATTACTGAGAAGGAAGGAGGGCACTGAAGGTTGTCTCAGAACTTGAAAAGCTGCAATTGTGAAAACATCCAAAACCTGAAGCCGTGGAGGTGGTAGGAAAGCCCTGGAGGAATTGAAATACAAGTGAAGAAGGGAGAAATTTTTAGTATACAATTTCTGACTTGGATCTTCTAGAACAACTTTATTGTTGTTGTTGTTGTTAAGTGTCTTTCAGTTGGTTCTGACCCACAGCAACCCTGTGCAGGGCTTCCAAGGAACTTGAACCGTTGACCTTGTGCTTCAAATTGACCTTGCAGCCCAGTGTATTAATCCACAGTGCCACACCAGGACTCTTTTAGAGATGTCCAAAAAGAAGTTGATTATCAAGAACTACAGACTATATCTGGATACAGCGAAAGTCAAAAAAGTAGCTGCATTAGTTACCGATGAGGAATTAAAAAATATATATTGATTTCAAGGTGTTACTCCTAACAATTCCAGATTTTGGGTGAATCCTGAAAATCTGTTTTTTTAAATAGTTTTTTTCTGATGAGTAGCCAGGCCTGGGAAACACTTCCTAGAAAACTGGTAAGACATAGGAACAAATTCTGATGGAAAGAAACAAGTAAGTAATGAAAGGATTAAGAGATGATCACATAGGATTAAGATTATCCAAAGAGATTACCCTTCTGTCTCTAGAGTTAAATTTCAGTAAAGTAGATTTAAATGTAACAAAGACAAAGGGAAATACATTTTCCCCCTGGTTCTCTTACATTCTTAAGAGTCCTGGTGTGGCACTATGGGTTAATGCGCCAGACCGCAGAGCTGTTCAGAATGCAAGGTCGGCTATTCAAGCTCACCAGCTGCTCCTTGGAAACCCTCTACAGGGTTGCTATGGGTTGAAACTGACTTGATGGCGCTTAACAACAACAACAACAACAATTACATTCTTGCCTGACCTAATTAGGAATGCCAGATTTTGTCTATATATGCTCTGCTGATTAAGCTGGTGTTTTAGGTATCCATTGTTGCTGTAGCAGAAACAGATGCCTTTAACAAACAGAATTTTATTCTCTCACAGTTTAGGAAGCTAGAAGTCCAAATCCAGGGTTCCAGCTTTAGGGAAAATCTTTGTCTCCGTGGGCTCTGGGGGAGGGTCCTTGTGTCCTTTCAATATCTGTGGATCCAGTGTTCTTTGGATATGTCCTTGTGTGTTGTCATCAATATTCCACTGGGTCTAGGAGGCTGTCAGCATTGGATCCCTCAGTTCAAAGGACATGCTCCACTCCCAGCTCTCTGTCTTGGTGATACTGAGGTCCCTCTGATCTCTCATGTTGAGTTTAATCTGTTTTGTATCTAAATTAAAGATTGACTTATAATACAACCAAATCCTGTAGATTACATCATTAACATAACCTGCCTCATAATCTTCCTAAAGATTAGAATTTACAACATATAGGGTAATTATACCAGATTACAAATTGAAGGATGACTATATTATACTAAGAATCATGGCCTAGCCATGTTGGCACCTATATGGGGGGTGGGGGGGTGGGGAAACAGCTGGTGTTTAGTTTGTGTGGTACAATTCCAGGTTAAACCAAAATATATTTTAGAAATATTGCCAATATTAAATAACTAATTTCTGCTATCCTAACTGCAAGATCGGTTTGATCTGCAAGGTTGGTGGTTCAAACCCACCAGTTGCTCCTCAGAAGCCCTATACAGGGTCGCTATGAGTTGGAACTGACTCAGTGGCACTTAACAACAAGACTCTCATAATGATTTGATCCCATTAAAACACTGAAAACGAGTTTGTCAGATTCTTTTGTGTTAGCACAAAGAGGAGTTTTTAAAAAAATTAATAATAAGACTCATAGATTTTTACCTATTTGAGCACGTTTCCATAATTAACATTTAACAGGAACAATTGTATGTTATTAAGCACATTGATAAGCTAAACATAACTCTGAGAATTTGTCACCTTTGAGATGAAAAATGATCAGATTAACAGACATATCCTTTGACCTCAATCTCTCTGGAAAATGATTTAAGTAAGATAAATTAGATTAAGAGGAATATAGGAACAAGATTGTTATTAGAGAACAGAGCTAAATTATAAATCCTAATTGGGTAAAGTTTTATATTTCTTGAATATAATTTAATATTATCTATGTAGTGAAAGATAAAATGTCCTTAACATCCGGAAATTGACTTTAGTGAAGGCCGAACTATTTTATCTATAATTTAGGACTTCCCACTTTTACACTTTTGACTAAAATCTTAGCCTCTAAAGTTTGAAGATTTCTTTAAACTGTGAAATTTAGTTTGTAAGTGCAATGCCACAAAATTGCTGAGTCATGGAAACTGCTTTGCTGAAGAATTGTTGTTGTTGTTGTTGTTAAGAAATCAGATTGACTACATCTGTGGAAAACTCCATATCCTCAGCCTAAAACAAGGCCAGGGGCAGACTGTGGAACAGAACATCAGTTGCTCTGATGCAAGTTCAGACTGAAACTGACGAGAATTAAAACAAACCCATGAGAGAGCCAGATTATGACCTTGAGCATGTCCCATCTGAATTTGGAGATCATCTGAAGAACAGATTTGATGCATTAGACACTAAAGACTGAAGACATGAAGAGTTGTGGCATGACATCAAGAATATCATACAGGAAGAAAGCAGAAAAATCACTGAGAAGACAAGAAAGAAGGAAAAGACTGAAATAGATGTTATAAGAGACTCTGAAACGTGCTCTCCAGCATACAGATGCTAAAGCACCTAGAAGAAATGAGTAGGTAAAAGAGCAGAACAGAAAATTTCAAAGGTCAGCTCGAGAAGACAAAGTAAAATATTATAACACAATGTGCAAACACCTGGAGTTAGAAAACCAAAAGGGAAGAACATGCTTGATATTTCTCAAGCTGAGAGAACTGAAGAATAAATTCAAACCTAAACTTGTACTAATATTGAAGGATTCTAGGGGCAAAAATATTGAATGATACATACAGCATCAAAAGAAGATGGAAGGAATACACAGAGTCACTTTACCAAAAAGAAATGGTCAATGTTCAACCGTTTCAAGAGGTAGCATATGATCAATAGCCAATGATACTGAAGGAAGTCCAAGGTGCATTGAAGGAATTGGCAAAGAACAAGGCACCAAGAATTGATGGAATACAAATGGAAATCTTTCAAAAAAAAAACAAAAACAAAAAAAACTGGAGAGGCATTCATTCATCTATACCATGAAATTTGGAAGACAATTAACTGGTTAACTGGCTGGAAGACATCCATCTTTGTGCCCATTCCAAAGAGAAGTAACCCAACGGAATGCGGAAGTCATCAGACAATATCCTTAATATTGCATGCAAGTAAAGTTTTGCTAAAGATAATATGAAAAGTGGCTGCAACCATACGTTGACAGAGAACTTTCAGAGATTCAAACCAGATTCAGAAGAGCACATGGAACAAATAGTTTCATTGCTGACATCAAATGGGTCTTGGCTGACAGCAGAGAATACCAGAAAGATGTTTGCCTGTGCTTTATTGACTAAGCTAAGGCTTTTAATTGTGTGGATCATGACAATGCTATGGACAGCATTGTGAAGAATGAGTATTTTGGAACACTGAATTTTACACATGAGGAACCTGTACATAGACCAAGGGAACACTGAATGATTTAAAACTAGGAAATGTGTGTGCCAGGGTTGTATTCTTTCACCATACTTATTCAATTTGTATGCTGAGTAAATAATCTGAGAAGATGGATTATATGAAGAAAAACATGACATCAGGATTGGAGGAAGATTCACTAGCAGTCTGCAATATGCAGATGATACAACCTTGCTTCCTGGAAGTGAAGAATACTTCAAAAAAACACTTACTGATGAAGATCAAAGGTCACAGTCTTTGCACCTCAATGTAAGAAAGAAACAAAAATCCTCACTACTAGACCAATAAACACCATCCATATAAATGGAGAAAAGATCAAAGATATCAAAGACTATTTTCCTCAGGTCACCCTTCAACACTCATGGAAGCTGCAGTAAAGTAATCAAATGATATATTGCATTAGACAAATCTGCTGCACAAGACCCCTTTAAAATGTTGAAGAGCAAAGATGTCAGTTTGCGGACTAAGGTGTGCCTGATCTGGGCTGTGGTATTTTCAGTTACCTCAAATGCCTGTGACAGTTGAACAGTGAATATTGTAGACTGTAGAAGATTGATGCATTTAACTTGTGGTATTGGAGGAGAATATTAAAAGTACCATGGACTGCCAAGAGAACAAACAGATCTCTTTTGGAAGAAATACAGCCAGAATGCTCCTTTAAAGCCTGGATGGTCAGGCTTTGTCTCTGATACTTTGGGCATGTTATAAGGAGGGACCAGTCCCTGAAAAAGGATATGATGTTTGCAAATTGGAGGGCTCGAGAAGGAGAGAGAGACCCTCCAACAAGATGGCCTGGCACAGTTGCAGCAACAATTGGCTCAGGTGTAGTGTGGCAGCGATTGTAAGGTTGGCACAGGACTGGGCACTGTTTCGTTCTGTTGGGCACAGGGATGTTATGAGTCAATACTGACTCATTGGCACCTAACTACAACAATATCAACTGCTCAGTATTTACCGAGCACATGAAACTTGGCATTCAGGTGTACAAAATAAATACAAAACCTTCTAATATGACTTTGAGGAGGTCTTATTGCTTGTCTTTTCTATTTCTAAAATAATTTATTGCTATCATTCCTTCTATAGTCAAACTCAATAACCTCTACTTTAATACGTCTCAAGATTAGAAGCTCACTTAAAACATCATTTAGTTACTGGAGAGCTCCAATGAAATAAAAGATTCTACTGTTTAAATTCCACAAATTAACTGTTCTTTGGTTTTATGAAATATCACAGGAATCTATATATCACCCCATTAGTAACTGTACAAATGTAATGCTTCCCAATAGTTCTTTATTCCCTTGACTACAAATTTCATATTCCTTCATCTTCTCCATATATGGAAACTTTTGTTGCTACTTACAGCAAATGTAGAAAATGTCTTATCATGGTAAGCAAGGGCTGCAGTCATCTCTTCTTTGCTTACTGTTTGAACCTCTTCTGATATTCTGTGATTGTTCCTTAGTATGCCAAGCATGCTTAAATACTCACAATTTATTAAATATGATTTTCATAGAGGCATCTTTTGAGATGTACTTTTCTTTATACCAAAAGACCTTTCCTACCAATGTACTCCTATCATTTTATAGGACACACTCTAGTTTTCCTGCTCTGGTAACCTTTTTTAAACCCTCTTGACAGAAAAGGTTCACCTTCTTTTCTGTTTTACCATCTGTGGCTTCCTCTGCCCAAAGTATTTTCATGCATACCTCCTCCTCTTTAGACTGTTGTGATGGCTAAGGTTTTGAGACAACCTGACTGGACCAGGATTCTCAGTAGTTTAGTGGTTAAGTCGTAGCAATCCTCCACAATGAAATCTGATATAATGTAACCATTTCCATGATGATTGCATTATAGTAGATGTATATGCTGTGGTATATGCTCTGCTATGAACAACCAGTCAGTCAGTTGAAGGGAAGTTTCCTTAGGGGTGTAGCCCGCAACTCCTTTCATCATACAAGAGATAAAATGCGAGAGAAGTGATCAAGAAGTTGTACCTACTACCAGCAATAAAGAAGAACAAAGAGTGGAATGGGTCCTTTGGACCTGGGGTACTTACACTGTGAAGTTTCTAGATCTAGAGGAAGATTAATACCAAGATACATGGATATCTCCAGGGAATGTTGGGGTGATAGGGATGGAAAGGAGGTAAGGACCTTTTTCCAGAGCTAGTGCTTTGAATTCAGACTTCTAGCCACTAGCCTCCTAAATGGTGAGAGAATAAATTTCTGCTGTTAAAGCCATCCACTTGTATTTCTGCTATAGCAGCTCTTGATAACTAAGATAATTGTCAATTTATTGAAGGCAGTGACTATGCCTTTCTTAAAGTCCTAACTATTCCCAGGGATGTGGGTATTTAATACATGTTGATTGAATACATTTTTCTTTAACCCTGAATATTAGAAAAACTCTAAATTCATAGGTCCTCTGATAATAATCAAAACCCCAAACCAAACAAAGTGCCATTAAGTTGGTTCTGACTCATAGTGACACGGTATAAAGTATAAAGTTTCAGAGGCAGTGCATTTTTACTGGAGCAGAAAGCCTCATCTTTCTCCTGTAGATTTTAAATTGTTGACCTTTTGGTCAACATTTCAGTGCTTATCCTACAGCACCAAAAGGACTCCTTACAACTGGCATGAATACAGTTTGGGGCATAAATTTAATTTTGCCTCCTTGTTGGTCCCCCTAAAGCTGCATGGTCCACAGCTGAGCTTTTTGAATATGCAGAATATTAGTAATGAACTATCTCCTCTCACCCAGAACATTAGTTTATTCTTTGTAATCTATTTCCTTGTTGGCACCCTCAACTCCACTTTGTTTGTTTGTTTGTTCTCTCATTGACCTTCTGGTTCTCAACCTTAGATTTATTTCTGAACTTTGTTTCTGTTCTCTTGACCAATGCCAGATGCTGGAAGCTCTCTCCTGGTTCTAAGTCTAACCTGTTTGCCTCTGTCTCCTGATACTGTCTACTCGTCAGCAAGGTGGTTTCTTTCCATATTGTGTTGACGTTACTGCCTTGTATCAGTGATAAGCACAGATTTAACAGTATTTATAGTGAATTTAAGCCTTGATCTGGGATAGAGATACCTGGAAAACAGTAACTAAGAGAAAAGAATGGTTTTGGAATCAGACACGCAGTCTGAAATGTTAGAACAAGTATGCCAAGTAAGCAGGCTAGAGTCGGGATATGTACAGATAATGAGAGTCAGATCCTCTAGAAAGTAAAAATCCTAGGCAAGAAGTTGCCACAAGAACTATAATAGCATAAATGCTAGAATGCTTACAGTGTGGTTGGTCAAAGTTCAAGCAGACAGCAATTCTTTACTGATTTCTTAGTTCATGTTTGGCAGGTATGGTACTGAGTGCTGTAGATAAAGGGATGAGAAATGAGTCACAACCCATGCCCCCGATTGCATATAGACAAGTGGGGATTAACATACAAACAGACCAGTCATGGCCCTTTGTAATGAAAGCTGTGCTGGTGGAAGTATAGACTAACTTAGAGCCTTAGAAGGACATGTCATGGACTGGCGCTTCAGCTGGATGCACTGGACTGCAAAGTCAGTTTGAACCTCAAGGTCGGTGGTTCATGCTCACCAGACACTGCTCAGAAACCCTATACAGGATTGTTATGAGTTGGAACCAACTCAACAGCACTCAACAACAACAACATCATGGGCGCTGCTCTGCCTGAATGTCCTGGTCTGGCATTTCAGGGGTGCTTCTTGGTGGGTAACCTCCAGTATTAGACTTGCTTTCCTTGCCTTGTGACTGCCATGAACATCCCCAGTACAGTATCTCACGCCTGTCTCTCTCTCCAGTCCAGCCTCAGACTTCATTGCTGGACAAAGTTACAGCGCTGCTGCACCCTCTGCTACTTAACAGTCTTCCCACTGACTTCACATTCACCACCTAATGTACCACTTGAGTGGCTGCTCTATCCTGTCCTTTCCAATCAATCTCAAATTTTCTCATCCTTGGCACGTTACCTTGTCTCCTGTTTTCTTTAGTAGGTTGAGGAAATGGAGTAAGAACTTCTTTATCCAACCCCCTCCACCCCACACCTCTTGCTACCTGCCCAAACACTGTCTCCTCTGCCTTTAATTACTCATATGCTTACAATTTTACTATTCTCTTTTCTTTCTTCCTGACTTAGGAAAAAAGATAACTTCTTTCTTTTCTGTGTGCCCTCCCTTAGGTATTTATCCCACCCGTCCCGCTTCATCTTATTGTTGTTAAATGATGTGGACTCAGTTCTGACTCATAGCGACCCTGTGTAGGGTTTACTAAGCTTTAAATCTTTGCCTAGGAAACCCTTTACAGGAGCAGAAAACCTCATGCTTCTCTTGTGGAGATGCTGCCAGGCTCCAACCGGGGACCCTGTAGTTTGCAGACCATTGCTTCTCATATGAAGCCACTACTCTCCCCTGCTTTATCTTCTTGTTGTTAAGTGCTGTTGAGTCAGTTTCAACTCATAGAGACCTTGTATAGGGTTTCCAGGGAGTGGCTGATGGGCTCAAACCACTGCCTTTGCAGTTCCTACAGACTTTGCAGTCCAGTGCATTAACCACAACACCATACCAGGACTCCTGCTCTGTCTTAACTCTGTTCAGTTTTCCCTCCCCCTCTTTGGCAGTAGAAGTTGCTCCTCTCTACTTGCTTCCCCACCCTCCCCCCGTACTGATGCTAGCTCTAAACTAAAAGATTTTCTTTCCAGATCCTCAGTCTCCTTTTTTCTTTTAACCTACTGCTTCCTTATTCTCATCATCAAACCTGTGACCATCCAGAAACATTCCATGTGTGCTTGGAAATACATCCATAATTTAGGAAAGGAGCCCTCTGATGTGTGTATCTCGGTTGCATCTGTTTCTTCCCCTATGTATGCTTTTTTTCCTTGTGTTAGTTTATCATCATCAGTCTTATGGTGGTATGAGCATCAGCTCAACTTGCTCTGCTCTGCCTTTGTGGCAAAAACCTCCAGTCAGTCTTGGAGTCTCCTGGTCACATGTATAATTTTAAAGAATAGATCAACTGCATTTAAACCTGACTTTACCAAGCACCAGTTGTGTGAGGTAGGCAGGTACTCAACCAAGTCAAACTTCCCGATTCCTTACTCATAAAATTAGTATGACAATGTACCAACCTAACTGGGTTGCTGTAACTATTAAATGAATGATAGATAATCCTTATAAAATACAACAGTGGACCTGGAAAAAGTAAACATTCAATACACTTTTTCTTAAAAGAACCATATCCGTATCTTCTTCAATTCCCTTTGTCCATGAATGTCAGAAATTACTGGTTAAATCAAGTTGCTATATTGTGCCTTGCACATGATTGATAATATATCCTGATGCTATTGGTATGAATAATTGGAATTTGGTAGGAAGTCAAAACATTGTAAGCACTGATCCATTTGGGAAGTGTAATAATAGATTTGGACATACCTGGGTCTAAAACTTGGTTAAGCATTAGCTCTGAATCCTTGAGAAAAATATGAAGTCTTCCTGATTCTATTTCTTTATTTTTAAAGGACGATTTTTGAAAAGGTAAAATCATAAATGTTAGGCAAATATAACTTAAAAAGTGACAGTTATTTTATTCAATTCATTAACGAGAAAGCAATAAGGTGCTAAAAGAACATTTGAATAGTTCTGTGTAATCAACTATTAAAAATAATTTTAGCAAAGGTTACTGTGCTTGAAACAATATTGATTACAAAAGCATGACCTGTTCCAGCTGACAAAAAGTATTTGAATCTGTTGTTGTTGTTGTTGTTAAGTACCATGGAGTTGGTTCCAACTCATAGTGACCCTGAATAGGGTTTATGAGGCTATAAATCTTTACAGGAGCAGAAAGCCTCATCTTTCTCCCACAGAACAGCTGGTAGTTTCCAACTGCTGACCTTGAGGTTAACAGCCCGATTCGTTACCATTACGCTACCATAGCCCCTTCATTTGAATCTGTACTTGGCACATATCTTCAAATTGCCCTCTGCCTCTTTCCTGGGTTATAAATTAATCAAAAATCAAGTAACTAAGGATGGAAGATGAGGATGATAAACTTGATATTAGCTCTCATGAAGGTGAGACCGTAGAAGACAAGACAATTAAAACTAGTACTTGCAACACAGTGGATTATGGTGAGGAAATGAAAGATGTTATATAAGAAGATAAAGCCAACCTTGTCCAAAAAATGTCTGGGAAGACTTCCCGGGAAAGAGATAACCAGAGAGTTGAGGATAAGAGTCAGCCATTTAAGGGAATGCTGAGAAACTCATGTGCAAGAGCCTAGAGACGTGGCAGAGCGAGATGATTTTGCAGAGTTAAGAGGCATTCTTTAGAATAGTCTTGAGAAAAAGGTGAAGGTACTATATATCCAAGAAAATTCTATGGATATATATAGAAATATATTATCTGAATATATTTAGATTATCTGAATATAGAATATAGAAGATTATCTGAATTTAGAGCTCATGAACTCATCAACTAATAGCATAAGACAAATAATAATGTTTAGTTACACTAAAGCTGGAGAGAGATTCTTGTTGTGTGCATGACTATCCTGCTCCAGGTCTCTGTTCACCAGTTTAGCAAATATTTCTTCAAAAAAGTACTGAAATCCAGACACAGTGCTTGTTGAGTAGGGTGTTAAAGTGAAAAAGACAAGGACTTAGCATGCAGTAAGGAAGAAGACGAATTATAGGTGAATTGTGTTATGCTGAGTGCTGTGTGCTAAGAGCTTGCACACTGGATTCTGAGCAAGTTGAGCAGCCGGAGCACAGATGAGAGCACTTCACTTGTCCTCAGGGGATAAGGGCGAGTTTGCAGAAGTGCTGGTGCATGAGCTGCATAATGAAGCTTCTCTCTTCAGTCTACTGTATTATCTACTGTGGTGGTTGCTGCTGTTGTTGGGTACACTGAGTCAGTTCTGATTCATAGTGACCCTATACACAATAGAATGTAAACCACCTGGTCCTGTGCCCGCCTCACAGTTGTTACATTGGAGCCCATTGCTGCTGCCACTGTGTCAGTCATCTTCTTGGGAGTCTTCTTCTTTTTCGCTGATCCTCCTCTTTCCCAAGCATGAAGCCCTTTCCAGAGACTGCCCCTCTTGATAACATGTCCAAAGTATGAGAGAGAAGTCTTGCCATCTTGGCTTCTATATGTATCTGTTTTTGTTAACTGCACTTGTGTTGGTCCCTAGCTCATGGTTACCTCATGCAGAGCAGAATGAAACACTGTTCAGTAAGTACTGTGTCACCTTCATGAATGGTTGCAGACCAGACCATTGTCATCCACAGGGTTTTCACTGGCCAATTTTCACAAGTAAATTGCCAGGCACTTCCTCCCTGTTTGTCTTAGTCTGGAAGTTCCATTGGACTCTCTTTGGCGCCACAAAGAAACTTGAGCCTCCACTGACCAATGGGGAATAGCTGCATGTGATGGGAACTGCATCTGTCTGGGCTATCCACAGGAAAGGTGAGGGCTCTATCACTGAACCACTGATCCCCCTTAATCTGTGTGGTTGGTAGTGCCTAAAACTCTCAAAAAACCCCCTAATAAATATGTCTGGAGTGAATCAATAAATTAAAGATCTAATTATTATACTTGTGAATGAAAGCAAAAATATATGAATATAATGGAAGTGGAAAGATTTAACTGTAATACTGCTCTTAATAATAGGAACTTTAATAGTGAAAGATAAAATAGATTGAACTAAGTTTATATAATCAATTTCATAATGGTAAGAGTGGAGCGATTATGTTGAAATGGCAGCACCTTCTCAAAATGTGACCCAATTATGATGTTGTTGTCAAATATGAAAAAGGCATTATTTAGATTGCAGGAGAGGGTTCAATACAAAAGAAGTGAATAATTCCACTGGTCTGACTATATTTGTTAGAACCTCTCTAGGTAATTGTGTTAAATTTTTAGTGCAACATTTAAAAAGAGAGAGTAGGACACAATTCAATATGTGTACAGGAAGGCAGTCAAAGCAGTAAAAGTGAAAACTACTTAACGTGAAGAATGCACTGGCCTGTTTCTGCTCTCAAACTATGTGGTTCTTTAGAATTTGAGAATTGATTTTTATTTTAAAAGAGAATTCTATCCAAGAAGAATAGCTTTTCTTTGTTAGTGAGAACATAGGTCTTGTCCTTGAGGGGCTTGGGAGATTTAGTATATTTCTGTAATTTATGACTTTAGAAAAGTAGGAAGATGATTTATGAAGAAAGTGTGGATATTGGTAGGATTTTACTTTATGAAATAACTTCTTGGTTTTTATTTTTCATTTGGTTCAAGTCCTGATATATGAGGCAGCTTCAAAAAGTTCCTGGAAAAATTCCATTGTCTTTTAATTCAACTTTTTTCATCAACTCTTTGAAGCTCTCTTGTATAATGTTATCTATCAGTGCATTGATAGTACTTTATACGTTTAGATATTTAAAGATAGTTTAACAGTTAAAAGCATGGCAAGAGCATGGAGATAGGATTATGACTTGAAGTCTTCCTCCCAAATGATGAACTTTCCTTAAATTAGAAATAAACTATAAAATGTCTTGATTTTTAAGACACTTCTTGTGATAGAGAAACAGCCTGGAGACTTTTGTGTTACAATCACTCCTACAGGCATTGATGAGATAAGAATCTTTAGAATGTGTAATGTTATAATAACTGAGGAAGCTGTGTCCCTTGATATTTCAAAATCATTGTATAGTAGATTTCTGCTATCTAGAAACCAGTTAAAAATGAATGAGAATGTAATAGCACAACAATCTCTGTATGAATGTTTAATGACACAGTTTTAGTATGGATTAAGGATAATACTGTCTTGCTGAAAATAAAATTACACTAGCTTTACAGATAACATCATGTGCCTTCAGGATAGTGTCAGGATAGTGTTAGAAGCAAACTATCAGGAAACTATCAGAAACAAAGTATGTCTATTTTTTTCTTGGGTTCTCCTACCCCCTTGGAGACAAATCAAGTCAAAATGAGAAAGTAAAAAATTCTGAGAATTATGTAATAAAATTCTAAAAATATTGAGTTTGAAACATGATATTTGAACATATTTCAAGTCACAGTAGATGGCTACAGATCATTGAACATAAAAAAAGATAACTGAATAATTCAAGATGTGGTTTGCTTTACCTTATGTATTGTTATTAAGTGTTGTTGAGTTGGTTCCAACTCATCGCGACCATGTATAGAAGATTTGAAATTATCCTTGCAAAACAAAGAAAAAAAACTGCAAAACCAATAGTAACAAGTATTTTCAGACACTGAAAAGCAGACAGTATAAGATTGTAATCCCCAAGAAGGAGGATAACAAATGAGTTTAGCCCCACATAAACAAGAATTTCTGCCTAGAGGTTATTTCCAGACTGAGGGTGAGGGAGAAAGAACCTAACTAAAAGAGATATAGGAAGAGCATGTGAGTTTGAACTGCTGACCCTGTGGTTTAAATCGACCTTGCAGTCCAGTGCTTTACCTTGGAGATAATGTCTTTTATACTATAAAGCCAAATCCAATGCCATCTAGTCGGTTCTAGTAGAATAATAGTGACCCTAGGGTTTCTGAGGCTGTAAGAATTTATGGAAATAGAAGATCTTATTTTTCTCTTGTGGAGTGGCTGGTGAGTTTGAACTCCTGACTTTGTTGCTAGCAGTCTGCTGCTTATCCTACAGTGCCACACCAGGCACCATGAAAATCTGTGAAAGGTTGTTATTATTTTTGCTAAGTGTCATTGACTCATAGCAACCCTATATAGGATTTCTGTGGAATTACTGATGGGTTTGAAACATTGACCTTGTGGTTAGCAGTCCAGTGCATAGCCTACAGAACCACAATACTATGAAATGTAATGAATACATGAATTATTAGATAAGTAAGCAAAATACAAGCCATATGATTCTGGAGCCCCAAGATCAAACATTAACTATACTTGACTCTTCACCTCTCTTGGATCTGTAGCTGCATTCCTGATGGTGGTTGGTGAAACAACAGTTTTGTTCTCATTTAACACTTAACATTCATGACAGCTAGCCTGTAGCTGCCCTTTACTGTTGTAGCCTGTAGCTGCCCTTTACTACTGCTGGAAATCATACTACATTTCCTTAGTTCATGCACTATTCAACTTTCCTAGACCATCATTTATAAGTTCTCTTCTCTTAAAACTCTAATACTTTGCTTCCCATAATCATGTCTGTGAAGTGTTCATAATTTTATGTAAGGCAAATCATTTCAGTTGTATACATATTCCATGCTCTTGCCTTTGTCCACATTAGGCACTTATTCTAGCAACTATCTGTCTCCCTTATATTTCAATAAATATTATTTGCTTATTATACTTTTCTCCACTAGCATTCACTATTATTGATATACGATCAGAACCCCACATTTCCCAAATGTAACAAGCTAGATTTTGAGAAGGTGCTTCTATTTGAATATGAATTCTTTACTCTTGTCCTTGGACATTTGATTATATTAACTTTTGCTTCTAGTCAGGAGGGAGGAAGAGGATTTGAAATTATCCTTGCAAAACAAAGAAAAAAAACTGCAAAACCAACAGTAACAAGTATTTTCAGACACTGAGAAGCAGACAGTATAAGACTGTGATCCCCAAGAAGGAGGATAACAAATGAATTTAGTTCCACAGAAACAAGACTTTCTGCCTAGAGGTTATTTCCAGACTGAGGGTGAGGGAGAAAGAACCTAAATAAAAGAGACATGGAACAGGACACTTGAAGGCAAAAGCAGAATTTTGAAGACAGAGTATTTATGTTGGGTCACCATAAGCCAGACTCAACTTCACAACAATTAACAACAACAACAACAACAAATCCAGTAAAAGAAAACTGCCTAGATCAAGACCTCGAGAAAACTGTGTAGGTGTCCCCTGGGGCTTTTGGCTGAATTCAGATCTGGGAGTGCACAGATTGAAGCCTCACGAGATCAGGCAAGTTGTAAATTCTGTAGGAGGAATAATTACCCAGCTGACACTTCCCAGGGCTCATGCAGTACTGGGAATTTTCTGAGCTCTCATCAGCCAAGGTGGAGAGATCTTGAATATGTAAGAAATTCAGTAGAGATTGCTTCTGGTGCATGCCATCAAGTCAGTTGCAACTCATAACGTCCCTACATAGGATTTCCAGGGCTATATATCTTTATGGGAGCAGAAAGTCTCAACTTTCTCCCATGGAGTGGCTGGTGAATTCCAACAGTTGACCTTGTGATTAGGAGCCAAATGTGTAACCTACTACTCTACCGGGGTTACATAGTAGAGAATGCAGTAGGGTCTCATTTAATCATAGAACATTATCTTCTCTTGAGCAGCCCAAAAAGAACTTAAATAAGACTTGAAAGGATCAAATTGATCTGTAATAACTTGACCGCCTGCCAGAAAAAGGTATGATTTTTTTTAAAGTAATATAATAATATCTTACTGACGAAGATCAAAGACCACAGCTTTCGGTATGGGTTGAACAAACAAAACAAAAACCCTCACCACTGGACCAGTAAATAATATAAAAATAAATGGAGATAAATGCCTCATAAGCATGTGAAAGTTGGACAGTAAATAAGGAAAACTCTAGAAAAATGGAAGAATATGAATTGTGGTATTGGAGAATATTGAAAGTTTCGTGGGCTGCCAAGAGAACAAACAAATCTGTGTTGGAAGAATACAGCCAGCATTCTTCATAGAAAGAAGGATGGCCAGACTTTGTCTCTCATATTTTGGACACACAATCAGGAGAGACCAGTCCCTGGTAAAGTGGATGGTCAGTGAAAAAGAGGACGCTCCCCAATGAGATGAACTGGTATAGTGGCAGCACCAAAAGGCTTAAACATAGCAACGATTGTGGAGTTAGCACAGGCATCGTTGAGTTCTGTTGTGCATATGGTTCTATAAGTTGGTAACAATTTGATGGCACCTAACAAAAACAACCATAACTATGACATCTAGCTTTCAGCAATGTATGATTTACTTTGTCTGTCAATCAAACAAAAACTGATAGATATCTGAAGATGCAGAATTCATAAAATCTTTTTGTCTTTGAAGAAGTTATATTTGCTTTTTCCTCTGTTTTCACACTGTTGTTTTCTGACTGAGTATGGTGGAATGTTTTGGGGTGGGGAGATGGTACAAGGCCAAGAGTGTCTTTTTCTGAGTCAGGTAGACTTGGGTTTGGGTATTCGCTCTTCCACTCAATTGCCTTGTCAATTTTGACAATTTACTCAGACTCACTGAAATCAGGATGATAACCAGAAACTGTTAAAGTTCTAAGTATTACTTTAAGAAAATATGTAGAAAACTCTTAGTGCAGTATGATATAGAATCTACTCAATAATTATTCATTCCTCTCAACCACACTATTCATTCCAATTGCACATGGATATAAACATTACCCTCGCCTTATGCAACATCCAGTTAATCTTTTTCATCGAATGTTACATAAAAGCCCAACCCAAATATTTCCAGGACCTACTAGTCCACAAGGTCAACAGTTCGAAACTACCAGCTGTTCTGTGGGAGAAATATGAGGCTTTCTGCTCCCGTAAAGATTTACAGCCTCGGAAACCCTGTACAGGGTCACTATGAGTCGGAACCAACTCCATGGCACATAACCACCACCACTACTCTGCTTGATTTATAGCTAAGCATATTTCCATTCACAGATAAATTTGTACTACAGAGTTTGCGCTAAGAAATTTAAGCATCCAACCAAAATATGGACTGCTGCTGCTGTAACTGTTGTTGTTAAGTGTCATCGAGTCAGTTCCGACCCATAGCGACCCTGAACAGGGTTTCCTAGGCTGTAAATCTTTACGGGAGCAGAAAGCCTCCTCTTTCTCCCACGGAGCAGCTGGTAGTTTCGAACTGCTGACCTTGCGGTTCACAGCCCAATTCATAACCACTATGCTACCAGAGCTGCTGCTGTAATTAACACCTCCTAATATGGCCCTTTAAATTTAATGCATTGTTATTTTATTTTTACAGTAGAGTCATAACCACACACAATGGGGGCAGAAGAGGCAGGTACAATGCTTGTGGGTAATATTCAGGAAAACTTGGAGAAAAAGTTGAACTATTGCATGCTGGCACATTTGCACTTTCTATAAATCATGTTGGATTGTCTTTTTCTCAAGTATTGCAGTCTGCATTCATTTACAGCTTACTGACCTTTTGCACTAGAGACTGAAGGAATATTCAATAATGATGCTGAGCTTTTCACTGAGAATTAAATGTGCAGTCGCATGTGGACAGTAGGGGTCACAGTTGTCTTAGATTAGCAAAAAAAAAACTGATGTGCACACAACATTTTTTATTTGTCTTGACTTTGCTTTTAAATGTATAGAATAAGCATTACAAAAGCAGAATTTGGTTTGAAAATGCCATCTTTAGGCGCAATACAAGATGCAAAGTATCTTTTTCCCTTTCTGCATATTTGAGTTATTGATTTCAACATTCCTTTTCAAAGATAGGAATTTTAAGTTCTGAAACAGTTATGTTCTGATTGATATTACTATTTTAATCATTTTCAAACTGACAAAATATTCATTTAAGACTTTGAAATCCTTTGGTCAAAGTTCCTTAACACATCTTTAATAAGTAAGTTTTATATTTTACAGGGTAGTAAAATTAATTTTTTCTCTTCTGTTGAAAAGATATGAATGAGGTTTCCAGACCCTACCATTTCCACTAACATCCTAGTGCTAGGAAATTATTGTTACAACTTTTTATTCGGCAGTGATTGGTTAGAATAGATGTATTTCTCTGTTTGTATAAAATGACACCAATTATTCCTCCCATAGCACTCTTTATTCTGCTGGGTCCCATAATTCATTGCATATGCAACACAGAACTCAGATACCATACTCAAAGTTATGGGATCCATTAAGGTTATTAAACAGGTTATAATTCAGGGGCAGAAATGTTCAAAACATAGTTTTTCTAGTGAGGACAACCTCTTCTCCGCAGTGCCCACAGGCAGGTGTCTGTCCAAAGTATGAGAGATGAAGTTTCGCTCCCCGGACTTCACAGACCCTTCTGGCTGCATGTCTTCCAAAACAGATTTGTTCTTCTAGAAGTCCATGGTACTTTCAACATTCTTCTCCAATACCATAACTATAATGCATCAAGTCTTCTTTATTCACTGTCCAAATTTCACTTGCCTATGAATAGGGCTGCTAATCTCATGGTTCAAAACTACCAGCTGTTCTGCAGGAGAAAGATGAGGCATTCTGCTCCTGTAAAGATTTAAAGCCTCGGAAACCCTGTCCAGGGTCACTATGAGTCAGAACCCATTCCACCGCACATAACAACAACAATGAAGCTATTGAAAATATATGACTTGGGTCAGGTGTACCTTAGTCCTCAAACTGACATCTTTGTTCTTGAACACTGTATAGAGGTCTTGTGCAGCAGATTTGCCTGCTGCAGGAAGTTGTTTGATTTTTTGACTGCTGCTCCCGTGAGTATTGAAAGATTATGGGTAGGAGAGACATATAAAACAATTCACTATACTGTCTTTATGTCACTTACTGTGACACACTAAAGTTCATACAATAATAATTTAATATATTATTTAATTTAGCAAATTTTACACTCAGTTCATAACCTTTAATTAAAAAATATGCAGAGGTTAATGTGCTATGTATACTACCAGAGACATACTACTTATTGAAGAGTCAGGAGCTCTGGTACCGTAGTGGTTATGAATTGGGCTGCAAACCTTAAGGTCAGCAGTTCAAAACTACCAGCCGCTGCTCCGTGAGAGAAAGATGAGGCTTTCTACTCCCATAAAGATTTATAGCCTCGGAAACCCTGTAAGGGTCGCTAAGGGTCGGAACGACTCGACGGCACTTAACAACAACAACAACAACAACAATGATGCTATGGGTTAATGTGCCAGACTCCAAAGCCATTTGAACTTCAAGGTCGGCGGTTCAAGCTCACTAGCTGCTCCTCAGAAACCCTATACAAGGTCGCTATGGGTCAGAATCAACTCGATAGCACTTAACAACAACAACAACAATAAAACCATGATGTAGATATGTAGTAATTGTAATTAGTGTGGGGCAATGTGGGTTAATGTGCTGACATGCAAAGTTGCTTTGAACCGCAAGGTTGGCAGTTCAAGCTCACCAGCTGCTCACAGAAACCGTATACAGGGATGCTAGGGGTCGGAATCGACTCTATAATACTTAACAACAACAACAGTTAAAAGTTAGAAGTAGTAATGCCTTTTAAAACCTGTTTTTGGCAATACATAATAAAGTGTTTAGGGTCTTGGTGTGGTGCTATAGGATAAGCACATGACTACTAACCCAGTGTTGGTGGTTCAAACCCACCAGTTCCTCATCAGAAATCCTGCTTAGTGGGTCGCTATGCGTCAGAATCAACTCAACAGCACTTAACAACAACAACTACAATGAGTATACTCACACAAATTCATTCTAGTCCTAAAAACATCTCTGAGCAGGTGCTCTTTCCTTTTGCTGTACCTATTCAGTTTGGTATGCTGAGCAAATAATATGAGAAGGTGAACTATTGGATGAAGACTGTAGTATCAGGATTGGAGGAAGACTAGCAAACTGTGATAATGCAGGTGAAATAAAGCAAAGAAGACCGGACGCACTTGCTGATGAAGATAAAAGGACACCGCCTTCTAAATGGATTACAACGCAACATAATGCAAACATGCTCACAACTGGATCAATAATCAATAAAAAAAGACAGTATTGAAGTTGTCAATGATTTCAATTTGCTCAGATCTACAATTATTGCCTATGAAAACAGCATTCAGGAGATAAAATATATTACATTGGACAAGTCTGCCACAAAAAATCACTTTACAGTATCCAAAAGCAAAGATGTGATTTTAAAGACTGTAATGTGCCTAGCTCAAGCAATGATATTTTCAATTGCTTTATATATCTATAAAAGCTGGACTGTAGCTGCGTAAGGAAGACTACAGAACTGTTGATGACTTTGAATTATGGTGCTGGTGAAGAATATTAAATGGGCCATGGTCTCCCAAAAGAACAAACAAATTTGTGTTGGAAGAAGGGCAGTCAAAATGCTCCTAGAAGGGAAGATGACAAGATTTTTGTTTCATGTCCTTTGGATATGTTATCAATAGTGCGCAATCCCTGGAGAAGGACATCATGCTTGATGAACTAGGGAGTTCGTGAAAAAGAGGAAGACCCTCAGTGAAGTGAATTGCCATAGTGTTCGCCACCCCAAAGATGGGAAGGATTGTGCATATGGTACAGGACCGGGCAGTGCTTCATTCTGTTCTGCATAAGGTTGCTGTGACTTGGAAAGGACTTGATGGCATGTAAGACCAATTTAGTTGAAGAAATACTTGGTAACTTAATTACAGATATCTTCCCTCCTGTTACTCATCATCTTTGTTCACCCAGTTATAAGCTCAAGCATCTGTAAGGATCAGATACAACAGAAAGAACTAGAGATTATAAACCTGTGTACTGAAGTGTTGGTATTTTATAAACATCCTTCAAAAAGGATTATTAACTCCAGCACAAGATTTTTAGACACACTCATGCAATTGCATGATCCTCAAAAGAAAGCTATCTACACAGGCAGGGGCTCCACGTCACCAGCAGTTGGTAGCGTTACATTCAAGCATATTGACCTTGCAAAATTTTTACACACAAAACTAGAGGAAATATTTAAAAATGAAATTGAGAATAAAATAAGAAATACAGCATAGTCAGCCATGGTGAGAGAAGCAGGCTTACAGGCAAGAAAAATGGGATATTTGCTTTTGAAGGATTTTGAGTTTAAAACACAAAATTTCCATGGCAATGAGTAAAGGAAACGGATTTCGAACATTTGGAGGCTTGCATGTAGGATTATATTTTTAAAGTGGAGAAAAGATTACAGAACTGGCTTTCATTGACCTTATTACGTGAATTGGTGACTATGATTAGAAATAATATTGATAATATTAAATGATTGTATTATTTACAAAATGAATTCTGACGTTGTATGATCTCATGCATATCTTGAAAGGTCTCTAAAGTGTTGCTTGTGAAATGTTCAATGCTTCTGGAAATATTTGAATCCTGGTTTTAGATTTTTTAAAATTTTATTTAAAAAAGAGTCACTCATTTATTCAGTGTCAATTGTAAACATTTCACTGGATATAATTGAAAGGTATACAGCTGTGTAAGAAATAACTTGTATGTTTTATGGATTTGTAACCTAGTATGTGATATAGAATAAGCTCCAAAGTAAATAAAGTGTAAGTCCAAATGAGATTCTTGCTAGAACAAAAGGGAAAATGATTCTTGTTATTAAAGAAGACTGAAGAAAGGAGGTGATATTTGAACTGGGCCTTGATGGCATACGTCCTAGAGAAATAAGAACAGTGACACAAATAGCTACGTACATACTCATGTTAACAGTGACACAAATAGCTATATACATACTCATGTTAACAGTGACACAAATAGCTATGTACATACTCATGTTAACAGTGACACAAATAGCTATGTACATACTCGTGTTAACAGTGACACAAATAGCTATGTACATACTTGTGTTAATTGCAGTACTTACTAGTACAGTAGTATAACAATGGAAGCAACCTAATTGCTTGTGAAAGAATAGATAAACAAACTTTGTTACATACACACAGTGGAATACTATGCAACACTGAAGAACAACAATGCATCTTTGAACAGTTTATAACATGAATAAACATGAAGGTGGTTATTGCTGAGTGAAATAAGTCACAAAACTACAAATTTTATACAAGACCACTACTGTAAATAGTAAAAAAAAAAAAAAGGATTTTCACACTGAATGAGACATTCTTTGATGGTTTTCAGGGATGGGAGAAGAGGGGAAAGTGGGTAAAAGGATCCACCTTCTAACAGTTGGCTGAAGGATAGACAAGTGTTAATTTGGGTACAGGGAGGGAAAAAATGGAAGTCATTAGACCTACATTCATGAACTTGAATCCGTAGTATAAAACCCAGCAATCCATCCAGGTGATTCTGATACACATCAAAGAACCACAATTGTAGAGTTCTGTAAGGACATCAGTTGGATCTGTAGGTTAATCCCTGCAGATAGTGGGAAGACCTTTTCTGAGGTACAGTCACGGTTCCAGCTCTTTCCTGGGCTGATGGTGCCAGGAGTGGGGGAATTGTAGTAAGATGGGAGAATGACATTTAGGAAACAGACCAATATCTGTAAAGAGAGGAGCTGCAGTCATTTCTTTCACATTTATCAACATATGTTTAGTATGGAATCTATCAGAACAACTGAGAAGAAAGTATATTACAAATGGAACATCAACAACTTGATTTCCTCCCTCTGTTGAAAACATTATCTTTCAGTTGATTGACCAACTTGGAAATCTGACTAATTGTAACTTTTAGTGACTTTTTTCCTCCTCATCACCCTATTGCCACTAAAGTGGGCAGTGGATCTTGACAGAAATGCTAAGATAAGAATTCATTTTCAAAAGAAAAAATAGGTGTAGACATCATGCTAGGCCAATAGTGGCAGAAACAATTTTCTTATTGACCGGGACTTCTTTCAGGATAAGGAACGATCATGAAGCCTTCTAACTGGGAAGAAAATTTATGTATTTATGTAGTTTGGATGATGTAACATATAAGGAGTTTATTTCAATCAAAAAAACTCATTTTTTTCTTAAATCAAGAATAAATTTTAAATTGCTTATAAATAATGTATTTATAAGCTATAAATACAAAAACTATTTTCACAAATCACTTTATCTGGGAAGAACCATGTATCCTATGAGTATGTAGTATGAATTTACTTGCCTTCTGCTTTGGAAAGGAATACTTTTGTTTTTTACAAGTTTCTGTCTAATAATATGCAAACAAATAAGGCACTGACTAGGCTTGGATTTTTAAGACACTCATTGACTGTGAGCATACTGTAGAATTGCAGATTTGGAAAGTTCTAGAAACAGTTGAATCTGTCTTTCAGTTCTTGGAAAGAAGACTTCTTGAGGAGGTTCATGTAAAAGCCATGGAAATACCAGGAAAGCTGTACAGTAATTTCCCAGCTGTGCCCCTGTCTTAATCAGGACACATCGACGGTTACTGCTCATATCTGTATCCTTTTCTTGACAAAAGTGAAAAATCACCTTCAAGCTTCATTATCCTCATTAAATATTGATAGTCAATATCTACAGATCAAGAACTATCTGCAGACAGCTTTAATCAGGCAGAAATAATCGAGTTCTGAATTATAGAGCCTAGTAGGTCGGCTCACTCATGCTGTTCTTGATTTGGCCAATGTGACAACTTAACTCAGAATTTTCCTGTCATGCTTTGGTGACAAGTCCCTAATGTGGGACCCCCTAGTCTACTTGATTCTGTGGCATATGTAGAATTCTTCCTTTTCTTGTGAATTCTAATCCTGTCCCTTTCTGTCTTGCTGTCCCTGTGTCATTCTTTCTTGTGTCTGAGGCACAAGAAAGAGGAATTGGGCTTTCAATGTTGATATTTACTTAATACGATTTTCTAGAACATTTCATAACCTTTTGGGACTTAGTGTCATCATCTGTAAAATAGGAGTAGTAAAACCAGTATTGCATAATTGCTTTAAGAGTTATTTAAAATTCATATTAGGTTAAGTATATAGAGTGTATAGGGTTTCTGAGGAGCAACTGGTGAGTTTGAACTGCCAACCTTGAGGTTCAAACTGACCTTGCAGTCCAGTGCATTATCCTACAGCTACACACCAGGACTCCTTTCTCGGTAATTAAGACAAAATAATTCTTAGTAAATGGCATAAACTTCCCAAAGAAGTGACTTTAGAACTAATTGAAAAGCAGGCAGAAGAAGAAAATACTTGGTGACTAAACGTATCTTCTGTTACAGTTGTTTATTCATATCAGAGTTAAAGAATCAAACTTTCTCTTTAGAAAAGAAATAAACAACTTATAATTCAGGCTATGAAAATTCAAAGTAATAACAAATGGATTGTAAAATAATCTAAGTACAGCTAGTGATCATGAGAAAGATTAGAAAATACTCCTTGTTACTGTTGTTGTTAGGTGCCCTTGGAGTTGGCTCTGACTCCTGGCAACGTTATACGAAACAGAATGAAACATTGCCAGACCTTGTGCCATCCTCACAATTGTTGTTACGTTGGAGTCCACTTTGCTAAACATGATGTTCCTTCTGACAACCTGTCAGAAGTATGAGAGATGAAATCTCACCTTCCTGGCTTCTAAGGAGCATTCTGGCTGTATTTCTTCCAAGACAGATTTGTTTGGTCTTCTGGAACTCCATGGTACTTTTAATATTCTTCTCCAGCACCATAATCCAAATACTCATAGACTCATAAACTCTATACACTCATGGTGGAGCTCTGGTGTGGCGCTGTAGAATAAACAATGGAATGCTAATCACAGTATCACTGGATTCTCCTTAGAAACCATAGACTTCCTATATTTGCACAGTATATTTTGCTTGCTGTCCTGAAGTTAGATTCCAATTCCACAATGGAGAGGATTGTAATTTATTGTGGGTTGTTTTTTTTTTGTGTGTGTGTGTTTTTTTTAAACGCATCATATTTATCAGTCAGGGTCCTACTTGGCTTCATTTTAAGGCTATCTGAAGAGTTTAATTGAGGAACTGTTTAGACCGGTGTGGAGAGTACTCAAGAAGCAAGCGAGAAACAGTGCAGTACCCAGGGCTCTTAAACGTTGTTAATTGTTTTTCAGTTGGCTCTAACCTACGGTGACCTTGTATATAACAGAATGAAACATTGCTTAGAGCCATCTTCATAGTGCTGGAGTTCATTGTTGTGTTTGTGGTTTCAATTCATCTTATTGAGGGTTTCCTTCATTTTTGTTGGCCTTCCACTTTATAAAACATATGATATCTCTTATTTTACTTGTATTTTACCTGATGATTTATCTATTCTGGACAATATTTTGTGATTCATAACGTTTTCTAAGGCAAATTTTCAGAAGTAGAGGTCTTTCTTTCTCCCTAGTCTTTCTGTCTCTGGAAGCTCTGCTGAAACCTGTCAATCATGGTTACTCTGCTGGCATTTAATCTATTGGTGGCATAGCTTCCAGCAGCATCACAGCAACGTGTAAACCACCACAGTAGGGCAAGCTGACAGGTAGATCTAGGAGGAGTGAAAAACTCTGACCACTTATAGACTTTTATTGTGGTGCTGTAGGATCAGCACTGGACTGCGAAGCATAAGGTTGACAGTTCAAACCCACCACCTGCTCCTCAGAAACACTATACAGGCTGCTATGACTCGAAGGCACTTATCAACAATAACAACAGGCCTAAAAATTCAGGGGGAGAGATTTATTTTCCACTAAATACCAGTGGTAGAAAATGTAAGCCCAAGAGGAGTTGAAGCTGCAGACAGAGAAATGAAGCAGTATTGAATAGAGTCCTGGTAGGGAGAGAGTTGTTGTTGTTGTTGTTGTTAAGTACTGTGGAGTCGGTTCTGACTCATCAAGACTCTGTACAGGGTTTCCGAGGCTGTAAATATTTACGGGAGCAGAAAGTCTCATCTTTCTCCCGCGGAGCGTCTGGTAGTTTCGAACTGCTGACCAAGAAGTTCGCAGATCTGTGTCCTATTTCTAATCGTACCTCTCATCTCCTGCCACAGCCCCCCAGTGGGTGAGCACTAGCAGTCATTGGGCAAGCTGAGTGTCATTCCCTGGAGGTTCTGTTACAAAATGGGCCCAGAAGGCTGGGAATGAATCTGGAAGGGCAAACTAAGAATCTACTATGGAACTTTTGTTAATTTAAGTTACAATTACATCCTAGATATGAGACCCAGCACTTGTTGATAAGAATAATTCATCATTTTCAAATAATCCATTTGTGACATTGATTTGGTTCTTTCATATTCTATAATAATTTTGATTCTCAAAAATGATACTTAGTATGTTTATTTAAAAATTTCTTTGTTGTCTAGTATTAAATATAAATTAAATGTTATCATAATTCTGTGTTTTTTCTGATTATTTAGTGTAAGATTCAGCCTCATTTGACCATTCACAGTGCACCTAGAAAGTTAAAGATATCAGATATAAGCATCATCCTTGTATGGAAATTGGGAGAAATAGAAGATAAAAAGGATGGTTTATTAGCAAGACAGACGCTCTGTTGAGTGACATATTGAATGTCAATCTTGCAGTAATTATTTTTGTTCTCTTAGCACATCAAATTACTCACCCTATTCTTGGTGACTTGGCATTCAACTGCTGTAAGTATTTAAAGCTAAACCAATCACATGAAGAGTGGTTAAGCTTGTAATTCTGAAGTACTATTGATAATGTTTAAATTATAGCTCTACAAGTATTTATATAAACATCAGTAAACTTATTAACATTTTTGTTTTTCTTTCCGATTTATAAGATAGAATGAATGATATTACCCATATTGGAAAATGATTGTAAAGTTCAAATAAATATGCATGTAAAATATTTAGAAAGTTTGGTACATGGTAGGTGCAGGATATAATTATAATTTGGAGAGCCAATTGGACTTCTCACTTAGACTACACCCCTGACAAGTGTTTTTCGTCAAGGTTAGTATTGTGCCTACATTATTTATTAAGCAGAGTACCTAGCTAATGTGGAAGATCATGTGTTCATTTATCAAGTAAGCCGGAAACTGCATTTTACATCTCGTGCTCAGAAACTCCCACAGCTTGTGAACTCATTGAAAATCTGAAGTGTTCTTCTGCAGCAAGTTATTAAAAAAAAGAGAAAAAATTTCATATTATTTTAAACTTATTTATCTGTGAGATCCCTCTCTTCCCTCACATATAATATTTATTGATTTCCTGTGAAACAATTAGCCAATAGAATAATCCTTAATTAGAGAGATTTTTCTTCTTCCGTGTTTAAAATATAATTTTTAAACTCTGATTTACGGGATAACAATGAATAGTAACTCTGTTAGAAAAACTGATTGAATAAATATAAGACCTTACTCAATTCTGTGAGCAAGGCTTAAAAAACAAGAGAACTGTGGGTAATCCATTGCTTTTTTTTCCTGAAACTCAAAGGAAAATTGAAAGGTAATACAGTCTGAATTCCTGGAAAAGAGTAAAATGAGCTTTTTTGTGTATGTGTGTACTGCATTACAGGAAATTCTTAGAAAACTAGTGATGATTGAATATATACACCTAAATTATCTACAATTAACAGGGAGCTCACTGATTACCTAAATCTGTATTTCTTATAATTTGCCTTAACATGTTTCCTACTTATTAGAGCTCAATAAAATATAGCTATTATTTTCCTTGTAAAATACATAAAATATAGAAGTATGTAAAAATTATTATTACTTGCAATGAATAAGGAAGCAAATTCTTCTAGAATGACATTTGCCTTCAGAAACCATAGTATCCATTAATTTGCCTAGCAATCAGTCATGTGATTGGGTCTAAAGACTCATAATGTATGAAACTATCATGTGTTTGGCAAATTGGAATCTACTACTAAGCACTTTTCTGTCATTCAGATTTATTCTGCTATCAAATAATGTCATACTCCTATATCTTGAAGTATACTGTTGGAAATAATTTATGTACACCAATCAGCATTTTCTATGTTTCTATGGGTACATATGGGAATGCTTGCTTTTCTTCATTGAAGAAAGTTTTATATCAATGCTTTTGCTAATAGGGATATTGTTCAAAGTATAGTGCCTGAATCAAGTGTGTGTGTGGTATTTTTTGTGTGCACTTGTTAAGTATTACTCTAGAACTTGAGCTGTTAACATTTCCCAAAAGTAATAAAGGAAACAGTATCAACAGTCCATTTTGTATAAAAGTGTAAAGTAGCCCACATTTTTGTTTGAGATTGTTGTTGCTGTTAAGTGTTATGAAGTTGGTTCTGACCCGTAGTGACACTATAGGATTTCTGAGGCTGTACATCCATCGTTGTGGAAGTAGAAAGCCTCATCTTTCTCCTGCCATGTACCTGGTAGGTTTGAGCTGTAAACCTTTTGGTTGACAGTCCAGTGCTTATAATTCAAAGCCAGTGTGCTCCCTTATGTTGTTATTTGAGATTACTTACCTCTTTTTAAAAATTGGTTCTATTTGCATTCTTCAACTGTTATATTTTTATTTCAGTAGTGGTCATCTCATCATTTACCACAAACAAGTTATTTTTTGTCACTTATTTAAAAAGATTAAATAAGTAACTTGTGGTGGTGGTGGTGGTGTTCCATAGAATCGGTTTCGACTCATAGCAACCCTGTACAGGGTTTCGGAGGCTGTAAATCTTTAAAGGAGCAGAAAGCCTCATCTTTCTGATGTAAAAGAGCTGGTAGTTTCAAACTGCTGACCTTTAAGTTAGAAGCCCGACTCATAACCACTACACTACCAGAGCTACTTAAAATAAGTAATTAGTAAAGATTAATTCTGTTTGTCTTGACCAAACATGGTATCCTTTTCCAGTCACTGGACCCTCCAATGTTCTTGTTTTTGTGTGCCATCAAGTTGGTCCTCATTCATAGTGACCTGTATGGGGTTTCTGAGAGTGGCTATTGGATCTGAACTGCCTGCCATATGGTTACCAGTCCAGTGCTTTTCATACAGCACCACAACAGAGCTTGATAATAATGATAGTTATCATTTATCAATGACTTACTGCATTAAGAAACCTGTTGGAATAGAGTTGAGTCTGATTCATAGTAACTTACAACCTTATAGGATGGAGTAAAACCATAGGGTTTCCCAGGCTGCAGTCTTTATACAGTAGCAGACTGTCTCATCTTTCTCCTGCAGAACAACTGATAAGTTTGAACCACTGATCTTTTGGGTAACAGCCAAGCACTCAACCATTGTCCAACCAGGACTCCTCACTGTTCTAATGGCACTATACAATGTGTCTACAAATAGTACCTTGGATTCTTTCAACAGTTTATGTAAAGAAGGCAGTACCATCACATGTAGCCCCAGAGAGATTGAATAGCTTGCCCAAAGCATAATAGCTTGTAAGTGACTAAGCCATGATTCAAACCCAAGACTGGCACCATAATTCTCTTTCACTAAACACATTTTCTTACACCACAATGGCTATATACATGGTCAGCCTGATGCTCGACACTGTATAGCATATATTCCAGTTTATGGTATATTATAGACATGTGCATTTATAGCAAATGTTTAATCTGCTCTTTGTGGGTACAGCATTCTGTAGATATTAGTTAGGTCAATTTGGTTGGTAGTTTCAGTCAGTCTTCTGTATCCTTAAGAACACTTACTCTGTCAGTTACTATCAGTTACTGAGAGAGAAGCATTGAAATGTTCAGCTGTGGCTGATAAATCATGGATTTTTTTCTTAAACTTTGAAAGTTTTAACCTCACGTATTTTAGAACTCATTTGTCTGGACATACACATTTGTAATTATTGTATCTTCCTGATGTATTGACCTTTTTACCACTATGAAATGACACTTTGTTTCTAGAAATATTTCTTAAATTCACTGTAGTTTTATCTTAACATAATAATGCCTCCAGCTCTTTTATGGTTGCTGTTTTTATGATTTTTTTTTTTTTGTCATTCATTTATTTTTCAGTGATTTGTGTGTACTTTTCTAGACAGCTTATAGTTAAATCTTATTACTTTAAAAATCATCTGATTATTTCTACCTTTAATTTAGAGCATATTACCCATTAACTTTAATATATTTGTTGTCTATTTTAATGCAAAATTGCTATTTTATTATTTTTCTGTATATCTCATGGAGTCTTGGTGTGACAATGTATGCTAAGCAATGGACTCCTAACTGAAAGGTCAACAGTTCAAGCCCATCAGCTGCTCCTTGGAAACTTTATATAGGGACACTATGAGTTGGAACCAACTGGACCACTTAACAACAGGTTTGCTATGAGGGTGAGTCAAAAATTATCTGCATTCTGGCTGTAGACTTTATTTTAATCAACTTTTAGAAAAGAAAAATACATCATTTTTTCAACACACTCTCCTTGCTTTTCAATACACTTTGTCCATCTGTCAACAAACATTCACATTCCCTTATTAAAAAATGAATTAGACTGAGCTGTGAGTCACAAATGCACTGCTGTCTTTAAAGGCTGCTTTCAGGAAATCAAACAGGTGAAAGTCCAATGAAGCAAGATCAAGACTACAGGGAGGATGCTTTAATAGCTCACAAAGAAGTTGTTTTGCAGAGTGTCAGCAGTGTGAGCAGAGGTGTGTGGATGCAAGATCAAAATGCCCTTGGATAGCAGTCCTCTATGTTTCATCCAGTTTTTAGGCTTTAGCTCTTCAGTGAGCATCTCACTGTAAAGAGCACTGGTGTTAGCTGAACTTTTTTTCCTGTTGTGTTCCAGTACTGGCCCTTGAGAATCACAGAAAACTGTAAGCATCAGTTTTCCAGTTGATGGTTAACTTTTGAGCATTTCATTGGTCGATGGTTGAGGATGTTTCCATTCCATACTCTGCCATTTATTCTTAGGCTTGTACTGTTGAATACATGCCTCATTACTAGTAACGCATTTCTTTTAAGAAACATTTATCTTCCTTTGAGTATCAGTCCAAATTTTGTTTGCAGATGTCCAAACCCTTCTGTTTATGCTCCTCTGTGAGTTGTTTTGGTACCCATCTTGCACAAACTTTTCAAAACCCAACTCTTTCATCAATTATTTCATAGGCAGAGCCATGGCTCTGTCTATCTGACAGAATTATTTCACATGCAAATTCAATGTTGTCATCAGTCATGGACGTTGATGGGCAGATAATTTTTCACTCACCTTCATAGAATGAATTATGAGTTATCTCAGTTTTTATTTATCTATGACTCTCTTTGCACCATTCATTTGTCAGTCAGGTATTCTGTGGTGGAGTCTGTGATACTCAAAGCTATATATTAATATTTCTAATAAATATCAGGGTCACCAATGATGGACAAATTTCAGCAAAGCTTCCAGACTAAGAAGGAGCTGGGCAATCTACTTCTTAAAAAAAAAAAAAAAAAAAAAGTTCACTGATAACCTCAACATACAGAAAACAAATACCCTCACAAATGACTAATAAACAACATCATGATAAATGGAGAAAAAATTGAAGTTATCAAAAATTTCATTGCATGGGCTCTATAAAACACCCTTGGAAGCAGTAGTCAAGAAATCAAATGATGTAATGATCTGGGAAAATATCTTTAAAAATATCTTTTAATATTAAAAGATATTTTTAAAGTATTAAGCAAAGATATCTCATTTAGGACTGAGGTGTACTTGACCTAAGCCATGATATTTGTAATTGCCTTGTTGTTATTGTTAGGTTCCAGAGAGTTAATTCCATCTCATAGCAACCCTGTGCACAACAGAATGAACCCCTACTTGGTCCAGAGCTATTCTCACAATTGTTACTCTTAAGCCCATTGCTGCTGTAACTGTGCCAATCCATCTCGTTGGGTGTCTTTCTGTTTTTCATGTCCTTTACCAAGCATGAAGTCCTTCTTCAGAGACAGTTCCCTCCTGGTAACATGTCTGAAGTCTCATCATTGTCACCTCTAAGGAGCATTCTGGCTGTACTTCTTACAAGATAGAGTTGTTTGTTCTTCTAACAATCTGTGGTGTTTTTGATAGTCTTCTTCAACACTATAACTCAATACATGTAAAAACTGGAAATAAAACAGAAGGCCAAAGAAAAATTGATACATTTGAATTATATTGTTGGCAAAGAACACTGAGGATACCATGGACCATCAGAAGAATAAACAAATCTGTCTTGGAAGAACTACAGACAGAACACCCGTTAGAAGCCAGGAAGATGAGACTTCTCACTTGCTTAGGCATGTTATCAGGAAGAACCAGCCCCTGGAGGATGACATCATTCTTGTCAGGAAAAGAGAGGATGACCTTCACTTAGATGGATTTTGCAGTGGCTGCAACACTGTGCTCCAACATAACAAAGATCTAAGGCTGATACAGGATCAGTGTTTCATTCTGTTGTCTATGGAATCCCTATGTGTCAGAACTGACTAGATGACACCTAACAACAATAATAACCATGTATAGCTATCTTTGCTTCACATTAATTTTTGAAGGATAATTTTACTTTGGTGACAGATTACTTTCCTCCAGCAATGTGAATATGTCATTCCCCTGCCTTCTTGCCTCCATTACTTTTGATGTGAAGTCAACCATTAATCATATTGTTGTTTCCCTATATACCATGAGGCATTTTTTTCTCTTGCTTATTTCAAGGTTTTTCTTTCTGTCATGGTTTTTGGCAGGTTGAATATGATGTTTCCAGGTGCTTATATCTTTGTGTGTACCCTTTTTGGATTTCATGAACTCATTTGCATCTGTTGATTAATACTTTTATTTTTTTCTTCCATCACTTTTGGAGAATTTGTAGCCATCATTTCTTCAGATACTTTTTCTTACGATTTCTCCTTCTGTTCAGTTATGCTCATTGCACATACCTTGCTAGGTTTGAATTTGTCCCACAGTTCTCTGAGGCTCAGTCCAATTTTCTTCAGACAGTTTTACTTTAGACTGTGTGATTTCTAAATCTGCAACAGTGGGAAGTTTACCAAGTACACTTTCACAATGGAGATTACCGGTCTTTTTTTTTTTTAAGTTTTGCTTCTTTGCTGGCCTCAGCTTTTAATTTTAAGAGCAATGACAAATTCCAGGGAATTTCTGAGGAGAAGATTAATATAAGCTACGGAAACACCTACACCATCAAAACCCAAGGTTTCTTTGTAAGTGGAGTTCATTTAGTGTGTACCAAAATGTGACTGCTCCACTCAGTAAAAGTGAAACTCCACAATTAACAGAGCTCATCCTCTTGAGAGGCACCCTGGTGTAGCACTGTAGGATAAGCAATTTAAACAAGGTCAGCAATTCAAATCCACCAGCCACTCATTGAAAACTTTATACAGGGTCCCTATGACTTAGACCCATCTCAAAGGCACTTAACAACAATACTCTTGAAAAGGGAATTGAGCATTTATTCTCTTTCAAATAAACTCTGTGTATGTGTGTTGGATTCTAGAGAGAAAAGTAACCTCTCTTCCTTTTCCAAGTAGTTGATGAAAGCGTTTCTTTCAAATGCAGAGATTTCTTGTCTTGGAAGGAGTTTTGATAAATGCAGCATTCTCCTTGGTGGTTATTTATTCCATCTTATGCCTCCTTTTGCTAATCTTTAAATGAGGAGGAAGCCTAAACTCACTGCCATTCAGTTGAATCTGATGCGCATGGACTCTCAAGGACACAGTAGAATGTCCCCCATAGGTTTTCCAAATCTATCATCTTCATGGAAGTAGACTGCTAATCTTTCTCCTGCAGAGCAGCTGCTGGATTTGAACCATAAACTTATCAGTTAGCAGGCAGGCACTGAATGACTGCATCACCAGACCTCTTTAAATGAGTGTAATAGTAAGTATATTGTGGAATTGTGATAAGGTGTAAGTAAGTTAATATGCATGTAAATTGTTTAAAAGTATATGACAGCAAGCACTCCTCACATATTAGACATTAGTATATCGATGATTTAAATAACATTTTAATAGTGTTTAGAAATCCAGAGATGTATTAATATAGCAAGTGAAATGGCACTCCGGGTCATTGCTCAGTCTGTCCATGGATCAAGCTTATTTCCATAGCACTGTATATACCCCATGGTGGAAGGATGATGCCAATGATAAGTGCTTTGGAGAATCATGACACACACGATTCATCTGGAGTGAAATTCATAGCTGCCCTTAAATTATTTCCAGAGATAGTAATAGAATCAATAAATGATTAGACATTTCATTTTGATTAATCATATGAAAGGTTATTTTCTTGTAAACATTACAAACATAATGTCATCATTAGTCAGAGCTGGTTTCTAAATCACCTGTTTGTAGCAATACCAACTCTAATGGATTGGTTAAATTCTCATCAGCTATACGTACACTTCACTTTAACCAGTTAAACTGAAGCAGGACTGGATCGAATATACAGCATTAAAACAACACCACCTAGAACAAAGCCAAAACTTATAAAAAATTTCAGCAAAATGACCATATTATGACTTATTGCTTACTCTTATTGTTACTGTTACACACCATTGAGTCATTTCCAACTTGACAGTTACATATACAGGGTTTCTAAGGAATGGCTAGTGAGTTTGAACCACTGACCTTGTAGTCACCAGTCCAATGCTTATCCTTCAGAGGCACACCAGGACTGAGTATAATAAAATATAAATAGTTTTGTTGAAAGTGGTCTCTGTTTTAAAAGCACTGAGTTTCTGGACATTTTGTGAAAGTTGTATCTAGTAAACAAGAAACCAGTACAAATTTCCTTAACTCATTGTTAAGTGCGGTTGAGTCAGTTCCAAGTCATAGTGACCTTGTGTAGGATTTCCAAGGAGCGGCTGGTGAGCTTGAACTGCTGACCCTGAAGTCTAGTGTATTAACCCGCAGCACCATACCAGAACTCCTTAACTCGAAAAGCATAAATAATTCTAATTCTGTAGAACAGCTGAAGTGGATTTTACTAGAACTCAAGTTTTCACAGAGGACTTAATCACCTTTTCTGCATATTGAACAGTCAGTATAGTTAAAATGCAGCACGTGTCTACAAAGGACAAGTGAAAGATGTTGTACCCAGAGCTAAAATTGGCTATTCATGGAATCGGTCAGAACTAAAAAATGTCTAAATAAAACTCTACCTGTCACTCTTAGCTGTTCTAATATAAGTGTTTTAGATACTTCTATTACACCCAATATAAATTCTAACATTGCTTCAGTACAATACGACCTTAGATCATGAAGAATTGTATGTAGCATTTGCAATAACTCAAGCGTCTTTTTTTTTAGAGCTGTCTTCCTAAATCTTTAAAAAACCTAGAGAAGATACACATTTTTGATTCACCCAGTAATACTTTCAGCATTCAATAATATTTGAATATTATCAGAAATGATCCTCTTATTATTATTGATTGGACACATTATTACCATTGTGATTAATAGTTACCTCAACATTCAGTGATTTCCTACAGCCAATGAATAGGTTCAAGCATAAAGCACTTCGATAAATCTTTGTTAGTTGACTAATTATTTGAAGACTATTGTATTTGAAGAAAGTATTAAATCATTTTGTGGTGGTTATTAGATATAATTTGATAATTTAGTAATTTAGTTTTCTTAATATCAGATCTAAGGAGCTCTGGGAGCACCAGTGATTCTGTAGGATGAGCACTGGACTCGTCAGGAGAAAGATGCGATTTTCTACTTCTGTGAAGATTTTCAGTCTCAGAAACTCTGTATAGGATCTTTATGAGTCAGAAATGGCTTGATGTACCTAACAACAGCCAGGAGCTCTGGTAACACAGTGAGTGGTTAAACTCTTAACATTTAGCTGGAAGTTCAGCTGGTCTACTGGACCAGTTAATCCTCCAGACAATGATGTGACAGTCTTCTGTAAAGATTTGCATCTTAGTAACACTGTGGGACAGTTTTACTCTGTCCTAAAGCACTAGACTATAAACCACAAGATCTGCAGTTCAGACCCACCAGCTGCGCCTTAGAAATGCTCTACAGGGTCCCTATGAGAGGAAACTGACTCTGTGCACTTAACAACAACAACAACAACAACAGTAGGTTGGCTCTGAATGAGAATTGATTTGACAGCAGTGGCTGAGTTAAAATTAGCTCTAGTGAAGAGAGGAATGAGGGACATCCACGTACTGAACATGGTGATAGGTACATTTTATGGTTTTATAACTGAAATAATGCACAGCTTTGAGGAAGAAATCTTACTCTGACCATTTAAATAGTAATTTTCATCCTGTGTGTGGTTTCTACCTGCCTTTCCCTTTTATATTAAAATATTACAAAGGTAAAGGATGCTGGCAGTGCTATTTCCTGTGATTTCATTGTTGTTGTTTTAAATGCTGTTATCAGTTCTGACCCATAGAGACCCTGTATAGGGTTTTTGAGGAGTAGCTGGTGAGTTAGAACTGCTGACCTTATGGTTCAAACCAACTTTGCAGTCCAAGGCATTAACCAGGACTGAAGTGCTGATGTTGTGTTGTAGGAAAGTGCACTGAATCACAAGGTAGGTTTGAACTGCAAGGTTAGTGGTTCTAATTCGCCAGCTGCTCCTCAGAAACCCTATGCAAGGTCACTGTGAGTCAGAACTGACCCAAAGATACTTAACAACAAAACACATTTGACTGTTAAACTCGTTACTTGTGAATAGCACCTTTGACTTGGTTTACATATTTTTACCTCCTATTTCCTTTGTGGTGCTTCTTCTTGTTAAGTGCCCTTGAGTCAGTTCCATCTCATAGTGACCCTGCACCCTGGGTGGGTTTTGGAGGAGCTGCTGGTGAGTCTGAACCACCAACCCTGATGCTCAATCCGACCTTGAGGTCTAGTGCTTATCCTAAGGCACTGCACCATTGCTCAAATGGGGTTGTTGTAGTGATAGCACATATGGTGTATTACTGTCTAGTTTTCCTCTTACTGTGTTAAAAATGTTTATTAATTCTTATGCCAAATGCAGGTAATGGAGTAATGAACAAGGGGCTATTCCTGTCCTCAGATAGCTTTGGTTAATTTTCTTTGAACAATGCTATACTTTTGGAGAAGCCTGTGTTGTGTCTGTTTCCTTATGTATACCATTAACTTTCCTGAATAAATCCCTGAACTTTAATAATGTTTTGCTTTTGGTTATCAACTAATCTGATGGGAAAACAGCACACTGTGAAAATTGCATACTTTCTTTTCCACATCCAGCTCCTCTCTTCTTTATATTTGGAGGTTTGTTTTATGGTCTTATTGATCTTTTTCTAATGCTGATTTTCTGCTGCCTCAGTAATTTTCCTCCTGTTCCCTTACTGTTAGCAGGAGGGAAGACTAGAGGAAGGAAAGGGACATTCATGCTGTGTTGAATATTATCTATATGCAGTATTATCTATCTTTGAGTGAAAGTTATACATTTGAGGAGTTTGTTGAACCTGGTAAGTATGACCTCTTTTTGATTTCTATTGAGCTATGCCTAAGGAATACCATAGAAGAATTGATGTACTTCAGTTATGATGTTGGAGAAGAATATTGAAAGTACCATGGACTTCCAAAAGAACCAACAGATCTCTTTTAGTAGAAGTACAGCCAGAGTGTTCCTTGTAATTCAGGATGGCCAGACTTCATCTCTTATACTTTGGACAAAAAGTCAGGAGGGACTAGTTACTGGAGGAGAATATCATGTTTGGTTAAGTGGAGGGTTGTAGAAAAGGAGGAAGACCCCCAGTGAGATGGGTTGGCACAGTGGCAGCAGCAATGGACTCAATCATAGCAACAATTGTAAGATTGGTGTGGGACTAGGCAGTTATTCGTTCTGCTTTGCATAGGGTCCCTAGGAGACTTACCCATCTAGATGGCACCTAACATGAAGAACAACAAATATGCCTAAGGTTTTGGATGGGCTTACTTCTTTGGGCCATTCAGGAGATTGACTTTGAATGTGTTTCCCTAAGGGTGACAAAAATACATAACCTCTTTCAGTTTATTGTTCTGCAAGTCTGTGAGGCTTGTGCCAATTTCTCGTCAAAAAGCATAATCAAGAGGATCAGGTAGGACTACAATTTTTCTATCTGTTAGAGCTCTTGCATTATGTGCCCATAACACGAAAAAAGGGGAAAAGATAAATTTCACCCCTCAAATATTAATTTCCCTTAGTAGTATGGGCAACATCAACTTGTAGCGAATGGAAAGCTAATTTTTTAATTGCCAAGTCCAAAGTTCAACTTATGAGAAAGCTCTTAATTTTATTTCAAAGTCACTTCCCCCATTAAAACAATAATATCAAATTATTTTTATCCTGTATCTCCTCCCTACCTCAATCCTATCTTCTCTTAAGCATAGAATTGGTTAATTTCCTTACTGATAGTCTATTTTCTAAACCTAAAAATTACACTAACTTGGTTAATCTGTCAGAAGTTGAAGTGTTCTTCCTAAACTGTTCTTTCTGTTCCTTTTGCTAAGACTTGAGCTATTCCAATTTTGCCATACATTTGCTTCTGTTTCTCAAATTGACCATTGACTCTATTTTCATGAAGAATGTTTTTTGAACTTTTCACTGTGAATTTTGTGAAAGTTTACAGAGATCTTCAGTTTTACATTCACCAAATTATTTATACATACACTTTGCCTCATTTCAGTAAAATAATTGCAATCTCTTCCATGGAAAATGTTATCCCACTTTCTCTGTGATTCGTATTTTCATTCCATCCTCCTTCCCATCCCTTCTCAATTTTGTCCTTAGATAAATGTTGTCCTGTGGATCTTGAATGGCTGACTATTCCATGGTGAGCAGACCTTACCAGTGTTGTCCCCTCTGTATACCTATCTACTGCTTCAATGAAAACTGGGCTATGTGGGTGAGTTCCATTCCAGTCCTGAAGGTGGTGGAGGGCATTGGTCTTAGTTTCCTCCAGTCTCTATATGGTTATTAAGCTCAGTCTTCTTTTTTTAATTTTGAGTTGTGTTCCACATTTTCTCCCATCCTACCTGTGATCTAATGTGAACCCTTTCAGAGCAATTGTAGTGGTAGCCAGCACCATCTAGTTCTTCTGGTGACTGATGTTCACCTGCTCCATTGGACCATTGAACTAGTTCATGAAAATCATCTTCAGTTTTCACTACTCTTCTTTCTTATGCACGTGGAGAAACCAGTAGCTGCACCTTAGGTGGCTGCTCTTGATCTTTTAACATCTGAGTGACTATTCACCAAAGTAAATTGTAGAACATAGTTGACCATGATGTTCTCTGAGACTATGATCCTGAACCTCCAAGTCCAACAACTAATTGCCTTAAGATGTTTGATAACATCTAAGAAGTTCTCATCATTTTGCCCAATGTCTGTTTGACTGCATTCATAGATGTGTTTGCAGCCAAGATAAATACCCACGTTCAAATATCCTCTTTCAAACTCCATGCATTTGTGGGTACACTCCCGTTCTCCCTTCCATACTCATTCAGCTTGTGCATTTGTTCATGCTTCTACTCACAGAACACTGTTCCAGGATGATGTATATAACAGTATTTATCTCTCTCCTCTTTAACCGATATTTGCCTCATTGTGTCTTCACCTGTCTACATCATTCATCAGTCAGCTTCCATCTTGTTGTATATTGCCTTCTCCATCATCCAAGTTAACATGTGTCTACCCTCTAGCCAATGAATTATTCTCCCTTCCCTGCCACCCCTTGTAACATCATAGAATGTTTCTTATAGCATGAAAACCTTTTCTTGAGTTTTTACGATAGTGAGCTCATACAATATTTGTCCTTTTTGTGATTAATTAATTTCACTCATCATAATGCCCTCCAGGTTCATCCTTAATATGAGGTGTTTCACAGATTCATTGTTATTCTTCAATGGTGTATAGTATTCCATTGGTGAAAGAATGTAAGAATGGATGAATTTTGATGGACATTTAGATTGTCTCTGTTTTTGCTATTGTGAATTGTGCTGTGGTGAACATCAATGCACATATATCTGCTCATGTCATGGTTCTTATTTCTTGTGGACATATACCAACTAGAGGGATAGTTGGGCCACATAGTATTTCTGTTTCTGACATTTTTGAGGAAGTGCCATATCGTTTCCCACGGTGGTTGCATTATTTTACAGTCATACCAGCAATGCAGAAATGTCTCAGTCCCTCCACACCCTCATCAGCATTTGTTGTTATGAACTTTGCTACTAATACTGGGGTGAGATGATAATCGTATTTTTGTTTTGTTTTGCATCTCTCTAATGGACTTTGCTAACCTCAAGGTCAGAAGTTTGAAACTACCAGCTGTTCTGCAGGAGAAAGATGAGGTTTTCTGCTCCTATAAAGATTTGTAGCCTCGGAAACGCTGTGCAGGGTCGCTATGAGTCAGAACCGACTCCATGGTACTTAACAACAACAGCAGTGGGCTTTTGGTGTGGTGTAACACTCTAGGATCAGCACTGGACTGTGAACCACTAGCTCATCAGTTCAAACCCACCAGCTGCTTCTTGGAAACTATATACAGGGTTGTTATGAGTCGGAACTGACTCAACGGCACATAATAACGACAGTGCTTAATAATTGTGAACATTTCTTCATGTGTTAGTTGGCCACTTGAATGTCTTCTTTGATGAATTCTCTGTTCTTGTTCTATGTCCATTTTTTAATTGGTTTGTTTGTCTTTTTCAGAAAGAACTTTCATTGTAGTTCTTTAGCTAAATCGAAAATGTAGGTTTCCCTTTAATGTCAGGGATCCAGTATTCTGCTGGGATTGTTGTGGTTTTTTTTTTGTGTGTGTTACTAAGTGCTACTGAGTTGATTCTGACTCATAGTGACCCTGTATAAGGTTCCTGAGGAGCAACTGGTGAGTTAGAACCGCTGACCTTGAGATTCAGACCACCTTGTGATCCAGTGCTTATACTTCAGTGCCACACCAGGACTGCCTTTGAAATGATTACAAGTACTATAACTTATTCTCACTTTAAAAATAGAAAGGACATGAAATCATTTACCACAAACTATGCAATCCATCCACTCAACAGACTTTTTTGAAGTTTAGCTACATGTAATCCCTTATGGCTGATCTATTTTACATTTTGCATGTGACTTATACTATAATGTATTAATGAGAAATTAATTATACAACACAAAATGCATCCGTTAATCAACTTGCTTTACAAACTTTTAAGTGGAGTTGCTTAGGGGAAAATTAAGTATAGACTAGATAATATTGATTCCAACAATGAAAGCAACTCAAAGGTGTGAGAAAGCATTGTCGCCCGGATAGCAGAGAACCTGGAACTGTATAAAATCATAGAAGGATGATTATATAAATGGAGACAAAGAGAGATGTTCTTCCAACTGGGGAAGTGTTGAGAACCAATTCAATATCATGATGATTGACCATCCAGACCAGCATCAGTTTGAGGTCATCACATCTGATTTAGCAACCTTTGACAATGTAGTCATTATATTATTATTATTATTATTATTTTTGCTTCCATCAGTCAGGTGGACAAAAGATAAACAGACCAAGAGAAATTATTAACCTAAAGGGTATGTTGGCATATAAACCATTTATCATTCTAGTGTGAAGAATGGGGTTACTCCTTAAAGCAGGGGTGGGGGACATTTGGCCCGTAGGCCGTATTATTGTTATTGTTAAGTGCCATTGAGTCGATTCTGATCCATAGTTACCTTGTATAGGGTTTACAAGGAGCAGCTGGTGAGTTGAACCATTGACCTTGCATTTGAAATGACTTTGCAGTTTGACGCATTAGCCCACAGCATCACGCCAGGACTCTTGTTGTTGTTGTTATGTGCCATGGAGTCGGTTCTGACTCATGGTGACCCTGTACAGGGTTTCTGAGGCTGTAAATCTTTATGGCAGCAGAAAGCCTCATCTTTCTCCCACGAAACAGCTGGTAGTTTCG
>NW_006408521.1:2172784-2180433 GCF_000296735.1 Chrysochloris asiatica
GTGTTCTTCCTTTTTGGTTTTCTCATTCCAGATCTTTGCACATTTTGTGGTAATATTTGGCTTTATCTTCTCAAGCTGATCTTTGAAATTTTCTGTACACCTCTTGGAACTCCTCATTTCTCCCATTTGCTTTAGCATCTCTATGCTGGAAAGCAAGTTTCAGTGTCTCTTCTGACATCCATTTGACCTTTTCCTTCTTTCTTGTCTTCTCAGTGACTTTTTGCTTTCTTCATGTATGATGTTCTCGATGTCATCCCACAACTCTTCTGGTCTTTGGTCTTTAATGTTTGATGTACCGAATTGGTTCTTCAGATGATCTCTAAATTCAGGTGGGATATATTTAAGGTCATCTTTTGGCTCTCATGGACTTGTTTTCATTTTCTTCAGCTTCAGTTTGAATTGCATAAGAGTAATTGATGGTCTGTTCCACAGTCTGCCCCTCACCTTGTTTTGACTGATGATAAGGAGCTTTTCCATCGTCTCTTTCTATAAATGTAGTCAGTTTGATTTCTATGTAGTCCATCTGGTGAGGTTCATTTGTATAGTCATCTCTTATGCTGTCTAAAGAAGATATTTGAAATGAACAAATCATTGATTTTGCAGAAATCTATCATGCGATCTGCAGCATCATTTCTATCACCAAGGCCTTATTTTCCAACTATTGATCCTTTCTCTTTACTCCCAACCTTTGCATTCGAATCACCAGTAATGATCAATATATCTAGATTGCATGTTTGATCGATTTCAGATTGAAGATGTTGGTAGAATTCTTCTATTTCATCCTCACTGGCTTGAGAGGTTGGTGTGTAAATTTGAATAATAGTATTAACGGGGTTTCCCTGTAGATGCATGGATATCATCCTATCCCAGACAACATTGTACCTCATAACTGATCTGGATATGTTCTTTAGGAGTGGGTTAATTAATGTTTGACCTGATGTAGTGGACTAGTTTTTAAGTTGATTATTTTGTATGGCCCACAAATGATTTTATAAAATTTGGCAGAAAAAAGTTCCCCCATTAAAGGCAGGGCATATTTTCCCTTTTTTTTTCTTTTCCTTCTTGTTTATGGAATATAGTTATTTTTCAGTAAGTTTTCAGTAATTATTAAGGAATTTGAGTGGAGGAAGTAGTTTAGAGAGATTATTTTTCTTGAACCTCATCCAAGAGGCAATTTTATTCACAGCGGCATGGCCTTCATAAATGCCTTCTGGACTATCACCATCTTCCTTTTCTTTTAGTTATTTAAAACACAAAATCAATTTCACAGTCTCCTATTAAAGGAATTCACAATCTGACTCAAACTATCTTTTCATGCACTTACCCTATTACTCCTTTATTAGACTCTGTTAATGGAAATTTCTTAGCCCAATTTGTAGTGAGGGTTTGTTCCTCAGATATTCTTGTGTTTCCTTGGTATTTACCCCTCCTTAACTATTCCTATGAGTAGTTTTGGCCAAAGTGCCATAAATAAAGTGGCATGAATCACTTTCAGGTAAGATGCAAGAAGCTGCTTGTTTCTGTCTGAATAATAAACTTGGAGGCTGCATGTTCCAATTGTCATGATACAAAATAGTGGAAGAGAGCTTGATCAATATCCAAATCGACTTAAGTTACATGAGTGCAAAGTTTTATTATACTAACTCATAGAAATTTGTAGTTTTCTGTATTGTAGCAGGTACCATGATTTATCCTGTAAGGTACAGCGTTTATATTCAAGCTGTTCCTACAAGCTGGGGCATCCACTTTTCTATATTTCTAACTGTCAGAACTTTGCTATGTCTCAGTGCCTCAATCTAGACCTGGAATCAATCAAATGACATACTGCATTATACAAATTGGCTGCAAAAGACCTCTTTAAAGTCTTTAAAAGCAAAGGTATCCATTTGAAAACTAAGGTGTGCCTGATCCAAGCCATCTTGCTTTCTTTCCTTTCTTTAAGTTTTTAATGTAAATTGAGTGAAGGTTTACAGAGCAGATCATCAGTTTTACATTCAATGAATCATATACTTTGCTTTATTACAATAATTTCAATTCCTTCTATGTGCCAAAAGTTAATTTAATAATATTTTACCTCTATTCACTTTAACTAGTGCATTCCTCCCTGTGTCTCTAGCTACCTTCATCTTTCCTCTGCTAACCTCCCTCTGGTTATATAGTGCCTGTCCTGTCACCCATGTTAACACGTAGCTGTCCTCTAGCCCATGAATAATTTGCCTTGTCCCTTCCCCTATAACCATTATAGATTATTTTTTTTATCAAGAAAGCATTTCTTAACTTTTTACAACATTGGTCTAATACAATATTTTCCCTTTTAAGGTTGGCTAATTTCACTTAGCATTATGTTCTCCAAGTTCATCCATGTTGTGAGGTTATTCCTCAGCGTTGCATAGTATTCCATAGTATGTATGTACCAATATTTGTTTAATTGTTCTTCTGTTGATGGAAATTTAGGCTGTTTGCATCTTTTTTGATGTGTCTCTTGTAGACAGCATATTACAGGATCCTATTTTATTATCCATTCTGCTCTCTCTGTCTTTTGATGGTACAGTTAATCCACTTACATTCAGTGTAATTATTGATAGGTGTGACTTGATTGCTGTCATTTTACTGTGTGTATGTTTCTTTTTGCTTTCTTCCTTTTTTTAATGTGGTGTTGCTGGTGACTTTGTTCCAAATAACTTCTTGTGCTGAATTCATTTCTCTGTGGATTTAATTTTCATTTTTATTTCTGTTTTGTGAATGTTTACTAAATCTTTCTGATTTTTTTGGCAGTTACCCTACAATTGATTAATTTTTTAAAACATTCTGATTTATCTTGAAATATACTTGATTTTCTTGCCACTTAGAAGTTCTATATCTATGTTATCCCTCTTTTTGCTTTTTAATTGATTTCCTTATAAATTGATATCTCTAGCTCCTTGTTTTCAGTCTTATAGCTTTGCTTTACTTTAAATACTTCTATATCTGGATTAAGTTCCGTGTGGTAGTATCATATATGTTAATCCCAGGTTATTGTCTACTGTTGTTGGTTCCCAGTCCAAAGAGCACCCTTTATCATTTTCTCGTAAAGTTGGCTTGGTTATTACAAACTCCTTTAATTTTTGTGTATCTGAAAATATCCTAATTTCTTCATCATATTTGAGGGACAGCTTTGCTGGATATATGATGCTTGGTTTGTAATTTTTTTCTCTCTGACTTTCATATATGTCATTTCATTGCCTTCTGCCTAGAAATCAGAGCTTAGTCTTATTGGTTCTCTATTATATTTTTATTTTTTCCAAGCTGGCTTTGGGGTTCTTTGATTTTGGAAAATTTGACTAGGATAAATCTTGGTGATTTTCTTTTTGGATCTGCTTTTTTGTTCTTGAGGGGGGTGGGGGATTTGTTCAGTTTCTTGTATGCTTATCTTCTTAGTTTCATGCTGTTAGGGAAGTTTTCTTCCAACAACACTTTGACAGTTTTCTCTATATTTATTATCAATTTTTATTTATTGCTTTTTCTGTTCTGGAATTTTGGTCACCCATAAGTTTCTCCTCTTCATGGTATCCTGCACAACTCTTAGGTTTCTTTTGATTTTTTCATTCTTTGTTCTGATTATTCTTCTAGCATACTAGTATTGAGAGATTTATCTTCAAGATCACTAATTTGGGCTTCCATTGCTTCAAATATACTCCTTTGCCCTTTCAGTGTATTCTCTATTTCTGAGATCTTAGTATTATTCTCCTGGATTTCTAATTATAGATTTTGTATTGTTTCAAAATTTTGCATTTATTTTGTCTGTTTGTTCTTGTAGTGTTTTCCTGAATTCTTCTAACATTTTTTTTCTGTGTTCTTTCTGATTTCCTTGATCTTTCTGTCAATCCTTTGAAAGTACCTAAATGTTCTTTTGAATTATTTTTCTGTTAATACCATTACCTGTTTTTCCTCAGAAACATTTTCTGGCTTTGCATTTGGTCATTTGTTTGAATCTTTCTCTCTTGTTTCTTTGTTGTTGTTATTAGGGACCATTGAGTCGGTACTGACTCATAGAGACCTTATGCACAGCAGAACGAAACACTGCCTGATCCTGGGCCAACCTCACTACTGTTGCCACGCTTGAGTCCATCAGTGTTGCCATTTGGCTTCTTTATGTGAGCTAAATTGTCTGTTGTCTCTGGGACATTGTGGTGATGTTGTATTTGTATTTCTTTGCTGATTGCATGTTGTTGTGGTTTTATGCTGTCACAAATCGTCTCCTGTGGTTGTAGTTAAAGAATGGAAGTGTGTACACTGTTCCTGTTTGCTGTTCGGGCACCTCAGTTTAGGGTGGGTTTAACTGGTGTTGACTGCTGTCTATTGATCAGGTGGTATAGGAGCTGGAATTCGCTTTTGCCCAGTTGGAGAAGCTGTGAAGCGTATGGTTGTGGCTGGGCTGTATATGTATATTTGCTGTTTCTTATCTGATGGGAAAGAGAAAATCTTCACACATACAAGACATAAAAAAAGAGTAAGCAAACAAGGAGCCAACAATGAAAAGAGAAAATAACACAGAGAAAAAGGGAAATAAAAACAGGCAGCAATTAGGAAAAAACCTAGAGCAAGTTTTTCTCAAGTTACTACGGATATTATAAAAGCAAATTAATAGTATGGATATTACTAACAGTTAATGACCTCTTTGCCCTAGATTCAAAATTTGAGGCACTAAGCCCCTTTGGACATATTTTTATTTATGAAATCAAAACAGTTGTTATTCTCATCTGACTCTTTTATGCTAATTGAGCTAATATGGTTGATTTCTGATTTTCTCTACCAAAGATCCATAACTGACCCATCAAGAAGCTTTCCAATCAGTTCCTGTACAGAAGCAGCAAGTAGAAAGGGAGTAGGGCTGTTCCTCTTCAGAGCCATGGCCCACCTCTGGTGTGTAAAATACTGAAAATGACATCACATTTTATTTCCCCTTCACTGATTTTGTCTCCTTCCTGCTCCCCTACCCAACCATAATGAGACAAACTGAACACCGATGGAATTCTGTGATAACCCTTCCAAGGCCAGTATGGCTGTAGCTAAGCAGTAATGAACTGTTCTCTGAGTATATCTGAAAACATGAATCTTTTCCCAAATTGAATTGTACAGACTAAGTTAACTGGAGGTTTATTTTATTTTAAACCCTTGCTCTGAAAAGTCAGGTGTAAGTCAAACTGTATTTGAAATCACTAGGGAAGCTGGCTATGTAAAGAGACCCTAGGTTAATGCTTTTATAGTTTGAATAATCACCATTGCATCAATTGGGAATTTTATAAATTGGCTTCTAAAGGCAGGGGCTGCCTGCAGTGAGTTACCAAGAGTTCCAAGACAATTGCATTTCTTTGTTGTGCTTACTCTGATATTCATGTGGTAACAGAAGAGCATGCATTTCTTTCCCCCTGGATTTTTTTTTCTTTCTTTTTTATATATAGCTCCACAAATAGTAATTGTTATTTTATCACAAATGTTGCAGAGTGTTTTGATAATGGTATTCACCACCAGGGGATATTCTACTCCTGTTAAGATAATTATGCTGTTGTTTTTACGTGCCATTGACACATAGTAACCCTGTAAAAGGTTTTCAAGGACTGGCTGATGGGCTTGAACCACTGACCTTGCAGTTAGCAGTCCAGTGCTTATCTTACAGCACCACACCAGGACTCCAAAGCATATATAAGACACTCTTAATATTAAGGTCAGGTTCTATAGATGGACCTATTTGAAAGCCTTGCTGTAAGATGCCAGATTATTGCCACTTTAACAATTTGGGAAAACAGAGGAAACAAAAGTATGCAGTGGTTTACTTTTAAAGTGAGCTTGTATCACTCCCATGTTGTTCTCTTACATTATAATTCTGTGTTAAGTTTGATCACAAACACAGAGTGATTCCAGAAGCATTATGAGTACATAAAGAAACTATAATCTGAACATGGTGTTGTTCCCAATGTAATATATTAGTAAAGTGATGTTGTTAAGTGCCGTAAAATTGGTTCTGACTCCTAAGGACTCTATATATGGTTTCCAAGGAGTAGCTGGTGAGTTTGAACTGCAGACCTTGTGATTCAAATTGGCCTTGCAGCAGACTTGCCTAATAGAATATGTTGTTTGATTTATTGGCTGCTGCTTTTATAAGTATTGATGGTGGATCCCAGTAAAATGAAGTATTTGGTAATTTAAATCTTTTTCCCATTTACCATGATGTTTTTTATTGGTCCAGTCTGAGTTTTTTTTTTTTCCTTTATACTGAGGTGCAACCTATACTGAAGGCTGTCATCTTTAATTTTCATCACTAAGTATTTTAAGTCCTCTTCGTTTCCAGCAAGCAAGATTGTACCATCTGCATATTACAAGTTGTGAACAAGTCTTCCTCAAATTCTGATGCCATGTTCTTCATGTAATCTGTTTTCTTAGATTATTTGTTCAGCATATGATTAAGTAAGTATTGTGAAAAACACACACCTTTTCTGCTTTTAAACCATTCAGTATCTTCCTATTCTGTTCTAATGACTCTGTCTTGCTCTATGTACAGGCTCCTCATGAGCACATTTAAATCTTCTAGAATACACGCTCTTCACAGTGTTATCTATAGCTTGTCTTGAACCACAATTAATAAAGCACAAGTAAGTGTTTTTCTGGTATTCTCTGCTTTCACTAATCTAAAGTCAACAACAATATCCCTGTTTCTGTGTCCTCTTCTGAATCTGGTTTGAATTTCTGGCAATTCCCTATCAATGTACTGTTGCAACCATTTTTAATTATCTTTAACAAAATTTTACTTGCGTATCATATTAATAACATTGTTTAATGATTTTCATATTCTGTTGGGTCACCTCTCTTTGGAATGGGCACATATATGCATCTCTTACAATTGGTTTGCCAGGTAGCTTGCTTCCAAATTGCTTGGCATAGATGCAGTGCTCCCATCTGTATGTTAGAAGATTTCAGTTTGTACTTTGTCAATTCCTGAAGCCTTGCTTTTTTGCCAGTACCATCAGCTCTGCTTGAACTTCTTCCTTCATTGCCATCAGTTTTTGCCCATGTGCTTGATCATATACTACCTCTTGAAATTCTTGAATATTGACATTGTCTTTTTGGTACAGTGACTCTGTGTCACTGTACTAAAAGAAATGTGTCACTGAGGGTGGATGCAACACCCTTAATCTAATGTAAGGAAAATTCCCTGAACTCTTGTCTGTGCAGAGTTTCCAGGGAGCAGCTGTTGGGTTTGAACTGCTGACTTTGAGTTTCAAACCAACCTTCCAATCTAGTGCTTATAATACAGCGTCATTGTTGTTGTTGTTAGGTGCCATCGAGTCAGTACCGAATCATAGCAACCCTATTCACAGCAGAATGAAACACTGCCCAATCCTGGGCCATCCTCACTATTGTTGCCATGCTTGAGTCCATCGATGCTGCCACTTGGCCAACCCATCTTTCTGGGGGTCTTCCTCTTTTTCTCTGACCCTCTACCTTACCAAACATGATATCCTTCTCCAGTGACTGGTCCATCCTGACAATACATCCAAAGTATGAAAGATGAAGTTTGGCCATCCTGGCTTTCAAGGAGCACTCTGGCTGCACTTCTTCCAACACACATCTGTTGGTTCTTTTGGAAGCCCATGGCACTTTCAATATTCTCC
>NW_006408521.1:2180533-2181076 GCF_000296735.1 Chrysochloris asiatica
AGCAAGCAAGGTTGTATCATCTGCATATCTCAGGTTGTTAATGAGTCTTCCTCCAATCCTGATGCCCCATTTTTCTTCATATAAAACAGCTTCTCAGATTAGTTGCTCAGCATACAAGTTGAATTGCTGTTGTTGTTGTTAAGTGCCATTGAGTCAGTGCCAACCCATAGCGACCCTGTATAGGTATTCCAAGGAGCAGATGGTGAGCTTGAACCGCCGTCCTTGCAGTTCAAATGGCTTTGCAGTCTGGCGCATTAACCCACAGCACCACACCAGGACTCCTCTACAGATCGAATAAGTATGGTGAAAGAATACAACCTTGTCGCATGCCTTTTTAAATTTTAAAACATTCAGGGTTCCAGTGTTCTGTTCGAACAATTGCTTCTTGGCCCAGGTACAGATTCCTCTTGAGCACAATTAAGTGTTCCGGAATACTCATACTTTGCAATGTTGTGCATAGCTTGTCGTGATCCACACAATCAAAATCCTTTGCGTAGTCAATAAAGCACTGGTAAACATCTTTCTGATATTCTCTGCTTTCAG
>NW_006408521.1:2181214-2187291 GCF_000296735.1 Chrysochloris asiatica
TAGTTGATCCAAGAAGAATGAAGTCCTTGACAACTTCAATCTTTTCTCCATTGATAAGAATGTTGTTTATTGGTCCATTGGTAAGGATTTTTGTTTTCTTTACATTGAGATGAAATCCATACAGCATCATACCAGGTCTCAAATTAGAATCTTGCATATGTAGTATTTGGAGTTCTGGTGTGATGCTTTGGGATAAATCATTGGACTGCAAGGTCAGCTTGAATCACAAGGTCGGTGGTTCAAACTCACCAGCCACTCCTCAGAAACCCTATGTAGGGTCACTGTGTGTTGGAACTGACTCAACTGCACTTAACAACAACAACATATGTAGTATTTCATGCAGGGAGCAAAAAAGAAGGGAAACAATGTAGAAAGTTAGAAAGAAATTATATTTAAAATTAAAAATTTAAAGTACTGACTTATTGACATATGTCAAAGTCTTCAATAACTAGTTGCCTTTAAGGCAACTCCAAGTCATGGTGACGCACTGTGTGTTAGAGTAGAACCGTGCTCCCTAGTGTTCTCAGTGAATGAGTGTTTTCAGTAAATTGACAACCTTTTTCGGAGGCAGCTCTCTTTTTTTGTTGCTATGTGCTGTTGAGTCAGTTCTGAGTCATAGTGACCCTGTGTAGGGTTTCCCAGGCATTAAATCTTTGTTAGAGCAGAAAGCCACATCTTTCACTCATAGACTAGCTTGTGGGTTTGAACCACCAACCTTATGGTTCACAGTCCAGTGCTTATCATATGGAGCCACACCGTGCTTCTGAGATATCTATAGGTAAACTTGAAGTTTAACCTTTCAGTTAGTAACTGAACTTGTACCATCCAGAGACCCCCAAGTTCTTCATGGTTATTGTCTAGTTCCATCTTACCAATAATGTTGTGATGTAAGCATTAATAGCTCTAGTTTATGGATTAGAGAATTAAGGCTGACATAGGATAAATTATTTGCTGAAGGTCTCACAATCAAGAAATCAAATCTTGTGTTTTTCTCCCAACAGTTGTGATGATTATCAAATATTTAATGCTGCCTCTAAGGAGAGGAGAGGAGGGAGAAAGGATAAAGGCAGTAAGGAAGGCAGGGAAAGAAACAGGAAGAATTGAAAGAGGCAGATATGTAGGAAGGAATCCATTCCTGACCTACCAGAGAATGTACAGTTCCTGTTTATGCTTGGATTTGTTTATTGTTGGATATGGACATGAAAAATCCCAAATAAAACTATGGCTACATAGCATGGATGTTGGTTCTTTAAACATTTCCTGGGAGAAATTAAATTCTTATATGTTCTGGGATAAAATATTTTCTTATAAATAAACTAAAACTTAGAATTACACCAACTAGGCTTGGATTGCAGCCATGCAGAAAGGTTAACTGATGAATTGCCTGTAACCAACCAAGTGGTTTATCAGGAATTTAGACTGTTTGATGGTTTAATAGTAATTCCATTTTGTTACATCTCTGGTTGAGAGACAGAATAAAGCCTATTTCCAGGATCTGAAAATGCTCATTTTCACAGAGCTTCCTGTCATAGAATGATTTATTGTTTTAGTTTTCAGTACAACATTTAAGATATTAATGAAAGCTCTTCAGTAAGACCCCATGTTGATTTTGTTTTACAATATAACCTTATTATGATTTGAGGAAAGGTACTGTGTCAAGAGATAAACAAAATTAGCACCTTTTGGAGTAGATTATTATTGTTGTTGTTAAGTGCAATCTATTTGGTTCTGACCTATAGTGACCCTCTATATGGTTTCCTAGAAGTGGCTGTTGAGCTTGAATCACTGGACATATGGTTCAAACCCACTTTGCAGTCCAGTGCATTAACCCACAGTGCCACACCAGGTCTCCAAGTAGATAGTTGGAGCAGATTGTTTCACATGTCTTCATAGCTCTAATCCACTTGTAACAACCTCCACTTTCCCACCGACTTATATCATGGCAAACTTACATGTGTTAGAGTAGAAATGTGCTGTGTAGAGTTTTCAGTGGCTGATTTTTTTCTAAGTATATCACCAGGCCTTTTTTTCTGAGGTACCTCTCAGTGAATTTAAACTTTCAACCTTTTGGTTATCTTCCAATCAGATTAATAGTTTGTACCATCTAGGGACTTGGAGAACAGAATAACAAAGACTAAAAATAGCGTTGAAAGTTAATAGGTCAGAGTAGTTAATCTTATAGTCCAGAAACAGAGGACCCTAGGACTAGCAAGGGAGAAGAGCACAAGCTTATCCAGAGACCTTATCCAGAGAAGCAGCGACACCAGAAATAGAGTCAGAGATGAGGACATGGAGAGAGGGAGCAGCTGAGGACTCTAGATTTGTGGAAAGAGAGGGACTGAGAGCTGGCGGCCAGGAGGCAGACTTGTAGAATATGCCCTTTGGTGGTGTAATTTATTACATATGCCTGAGTTTAAAAAAAAGAGCTAAAATAAATAGAAATAATGTAATCTGATGGAACATGGTAGGCATTATAATCATTGCAATGAAACAAAGTATATGATTTGTTGAATATAAAACTGATGATCTGCCTTGTAAACTTTCACTCAATTTATAATAAAAACTTAAAAAAAAAAACCCTACCCCACAAAAAGAAAGTTCATTGGATAAAATTAATACTTAAAGTAAGATTAAAGCAGTATGAGACTGAATTCATGGGTAAACCAAGTGAAATTTGACTCAGTGAAAGACTCTGAAGATAATTAAAATGAAATTAAAACCCGCTGTTTAAATAAGAGGAGTGGCCTTTATTATTTCTGAAAAATTAAAGGGTGTTTAAGTAAGCATTCTCATTTGTGATTCTGTTTTAATATGACCTTTAGTATGATTACATTTAGGATGACCTTTGTTAAAGTGGATATTTGAAGTAGAATCATATAAAGAGAGGGCCCCTTAGATGGGTACGGTGTTCAGCTATCACGAAGGAGGAGGCATAGGAAACAAGCATAGTTCTAGCTAGACATGAATAGCAGTGGAGTTAACTTGAATAATTATGAGAGGGAAAGGATTAATTTCATTAAATAAGACAGTTCTCCACAGATCTTTTCTGAATAATGTATTCACCATTCCTAGATTTTCTTGTTATGACTGAGGGATTTATGAGTCATATACTTAATGTCCTCAGCGAACCCTCTGTTCCAATGAGTATTCTGATCTTTTTATCCTTCCAGAACCACTAACAAAAAAAATGTCCGCCTACTGTCTTGATTTTCTCTTTAGCCCATGCTTTTCTGACAGTGAGTTCTCCTAATCTTTGTTATCTTTTGTAATCTGGATAGCACAAGAATTTCCCAAATCATCAAGTTCTGGCTCATTTTTGCTTAAAGCTCTTACTTCCATTATTCATCTTCTTTCATTTTACTATAAGCCATAAGAAGAAATTAGTCTGTGCCTTCAACTCTTTGCTTGGAATTCTCAGATAAATAACCAAGTTCACTTATAAACTTTGATTTATAAACCAACTGTATGACAGAACTGGGCTAAGATTTCTACCACTATGTAACAAGAATGTCATTTCCTCCAATTTCCAGAAATGTATTTATTGTCTCCTTCTGGAACATTAACTCCTATATTTCTAAGAACTGCTTATGACAATTTAGGTATTATCTGAAATTATATATCTCGCCCCCCCCCCCTTCACACACACACACACACACACACACACACACACACACATACACACTGGTGGTAGAGGTGGTGGTTGTGTGTCGCTGAGTCACTTCCAACTCATAGTGATTCTGTATAGAGTTTCTGAGGTGGGATATCTTTATGGGAGCAGAAAGCCTGATTTTTGTTTCACAGAGCAGCTGATAGATTCGAACTACTAACCTTGTGATTAGAGACCAGCTCTAATCTGTTATGGTACCCAGGCTCCTTCACATACCCACTAGTGCCTTTTATTATTTCCATAATTTTATCAACAGTCTGTTCAAGGCAGCCTAGACTTTTTCTATCATGCACTTCAACATTCTTCCAGCCTCTCCCCATTCCTTAATTACAAATCCATTTCTACAGTTTTTGGTATTTGCTACAGTACCACTGCACTTCCTAGTGTCACATTCTGTTCTAGTTTCCTTTGATTGATGAAACAAATTACCACAGACTTTGTAGCTTAAAACAGCAGAAATTTATTCTCTAACCCTTCTGTATATTAGAAGTCTAAAACCATTTTCACAGGGGCAAAATAAAGGTATTGGCAAGGTTGAACTCTCTTTGAAGCCTGTAGAGATTACCTGCTTTCTTAACAATAATATTTTATGGTACCATTAGGGAAGGTTTACACAGAATTTTAAGTTTGCATTCAACAATTTTAATACAAATTGTTCACTGACTGTGGTTCGATTCTTCACAATGTGTGAATATTCTTATTATTTCCGTTCTGAATGTTCTGTTTCCATTCATGTATTTTCCCTGTCCATTTACATTCTCATCTTTCTTTTCAATTTATTGTTGACTGCTTCTAATCAAATAGAGTTTGTTTGTTTGCTTGTTTTTAAAGAAACACAGTCCTCTAAGTTAACATATGATCTGATTTACATTTCTAGCTAGGAGTATGTATGTTTCGAGTTCCTCCCTCCTCCAGTTTCAACCAGCTTGGGTTTATTTGTTTTATTAAAGAATTTGAGGTTCTACTCTTCATTTCTCTCCTATTCAGGCAGAAGCATTATATTGTTGTCCTGATCAGAAGAGTTTGTAGTAAAATCAGGGCACCATCTAGTTCTTCTAGTCTCAGGGTAGTTGAGGGCAGGGTTAGTGTTGATATTAGTCCTGTAGACCATTTTCCTCTATGAGTCTTCGGTTTCTTTCTTTCTCTTTTTCTCCAGATGAGTGGAGACCAATGGTTGTATCTTAGATGGTCACTCGTAAGTTTTGAAAACCACAGACACTATTCAACAAACCAGGATGTAGAATATAACTTTATGAAATGTATTAGGCCAGTTGACCAAGTTATCTAATAAGACTATAATCCTAAACCCTCAAACTCAGAAAACCAATCCTATGAGGTATTTGATTATTTATAAGAAATAGCTATAATATGACTCGATATGTGCTTTGTTTATATAAATTAATATATATGTATAAACACTTACATGCATATATACATAGACATGATACCCACTGCTATCATGTTGATCCTGGCTCATAGTAATCCTACACAGGACAGAGTAGAACTTCTTCTTAGGTTTTTTGAGACTGTAAATCTTTATAGACTCAGACAGCACCATCTTTATACCTAGGAGCAGCTGATGAGTTTGAACTGATGACCTTGTAGGTAACAACCAAATTCTTAGCCCACAGTGCCACCAGGGCTCTTTTATACATATGCATTTTTCTATATCTATACACAGACATATATACCCATACACATATATGCTTATATACATACACATATACCTGTACATATATGTTTTGCTTATTTTTATTGTTGCAAAATTATATTCATATTTGAATGACCAGAAGGCACTTTTTTCTTGTGTACATCTTAGTAACATTATTTACCCAGAACAGGCTGAGCATACTTCAAACTCATTTGGTATTATGTTTCCCATCACTAAAAATAACAAGTGTTGACTATTTGTTGTTGTGTTATTAGGTGTCATCAAGTAGTTTGGACCCATGGCAACTCTATGCACAACAGAATGAGACACTGCTTAGCCCTGTGACATCCTCACAGTTCCTATGTTTGAGCTAACTTTTCTGACACTGTTTAAATCCATATCATTGGGGAGTCTTCCTCTTTTTTGCTGACCCTGCACTGTACCAAGCATGATGTCCTTCTCTAGGGACCTGTTCCTCCTAAGAACATGTTCAAAGTGTGTGAGATGAAGTCTCAACATCTTCACTTCTAAGGAGCATTCTGGTTGTACTTATTCCAAGACAGATTTGTTGGTTCTTCTAACATTTTATAGTACTTTCAATATTATTCTCCAAAACCATAATTCAAATGATTCTATTCTTCTACAGTATTCCTTATTCATTGTTCAACTCTCCCATTCCTATAAGAAAATACCATAGCTTAGGTCAGGCACACCTTAGTTCTCAAACTGACATCTTTGCTCTTGATCACTTTAAAGAGG
>NW_006408521.1:2187427-2204295 GCF_000296735.1 Chrysochloris asiatica
CAACTTCAGTGTTTTCTTTGTTTATTATGATATTGTTTATTGATTCTGGTGTGAGGATTTTCATTCTCTTTACACTGAAATACAATTCATAATGAAAGCTGTAGTCTTTGATCTTCATCAGTAAGTATTTCAAGCCCTCTTCACTTCCAGTAAGCAAGGTTGTGTCATCTGCTTATTCCAGTTTGATAATGGGTCTTCCTCCAATCTTGATGCCTCATTCTTCTTCATATAATACAGCCTCTCAGACTGCCTGCTTAGCATACCGATTGAACAAGTATGGTGAAAGGATACAACCTTGGCACACACCTTTCCTGTTTTTAAATCATTCAGTGGAATGTAATCAAGGTCATATTTTGGCTCTCATGGACTTGTTTTAATTTTCTTTAGCTTCTGCCTAAATTTGCATATGAGCAATTGATAATCATTTTCACAGTGAGCCCTGGCCTTGTTTTGGCTGATGATATTGATCATCTCCATTGTCTCTTTCTACAAATGTAGTCAGTTTGATTCCTGTGTATAGTGACCTTTATGTTGTTTAAGAAAGGTTTTTGCAATGAGTAAATCGTTGGTTTTGCATGTGATCAAGGCCATATTTTCCAACCATGGGTCTTCTCTTTTTGTTTCCAACTTTCACATTCCAATCACCAGTAATTATAAATGTATTTTATTGCATATTTGATCAATTTCATGCTGAATAAGGTGGTAGAATTCTTGAATTTCATCACCACCACCAACAACAACCAATATAAGTGATAGTGGTATTTACTGGTCTTTCTTGTCGTTGTTGTTAAGTGCCATTGAGTAGGCTCTGACACATAGCTACACTATATAGAGTTTCCAAGGAGTGGCTTGTGGGTTTGAACCTCTGACATTATGATTAACAATCCAGTGCTTATCTTACACATCCACACCAGGTCTTCCTTGTAGGTGTATGTATAGGTTAGTATGCTATCACAGACAGAATTATACTTCAAAATGATCTTGAAATGTTCTTTTTGAGATGAATACAACACCATTCTTTTTCAGTTTGTCATTCCTGTCATAGTAAACCATATGATTGTCAGTACTAGTCCATTTCAGCTCACTAATGCCTATTGTTGTTGTTAAGTGCTATTGAGTTAATTCTGACTCACCTGTATATGGTTTACAAGGAGTATCTGGTGAGTTTGAACCAAAGACCTTAGGGTTCAAACTGACCTTGCGGTCTAGTCCTTTATCCTACAGCACCACACCAGGACTCAACTAATACCTAGGATATCAATATTTATGTATTCCATATCATTTGTGGCAGTCTTCCCAGATTTATACTTTGTGTATTTCATATTTCCTTTTTTAATGGATGCTTGATGCTGTTTTTTCTTATTTTGAGTTTTGCCACACCAGCAAATGACAATCCCGAAGCCTTCACTTCATCCACGTCATTAAGGTTAACTCTACTCTGAGGGAGCAGTTCTTCCCCATTCCAATTTTAAGTACCTTTCAACCTGAGGGAATTTCCTTTAGGCGCTATATCAGACATTGTTTCATTCTTATTCGTAAGATTTTCAGAGACCTGGTGTGGGGCTATAGGATAAGCACTGAACTGCTAACTGCAAGGTCAGCATTGCAAACTTACCAACTGCTCCTCAGAAACCCTATACAGGATCACTGGGAGTTGGAACTGACTCAACAATACTTAACAACAACAACCAGAAGTGGTCCACCTCTCCTTCTTCCTATTAGGTCTTTGCCTGGAATTTCTGCTGAAAACTGTCAAACACGGTGACTCTGTTGGTATTTGAAATATGGTTCACAGAACTTCCAGCCTCACAGCAACACAAGAATCACCATAGCAAGACAAACTGACAGATGAATGGTGGTTTTAGGGATTGTTGTTGCTAATGCTGTCAAGTTGGTTCTGACCTATAGTGACCCTGTATGGGGATTATTGTTGTTATTGTGGTTATGTGCCATCAAGTCGATTCTGACCCATAGTGACCCTGTATAGGGTTTCCGAGGAGCAGGTGGTGAGCTTGAACCACTGACCTTGCAGTTCAAATGGCTTTGCAGTCTGGCGCATTACCCCACAGTGCCACACCATATAGAGATTAGAGCTGATAAAAAGGAAAAAAACTCCCCCTATCCACCTACTCATAACCTATGGCTGGTTTTGGCAGATTTGCTTCCCAGTAATTACATAATACTTTGACCTAATCCACAGAATATTCCAGTGTTTGTTACTTTGAATTTATTAGTTTGAATTTTACTTATCTTGTACTTCCGAACCTAGGAACACTGTTTTAAACTGTTATCTAAATGTTCAATGCAAAAATCTATAAATTTACAGTGATTATAATTGTGGATTCCAATCATTGTGATTATATAGATGTTTTTTGAGGATAAGGACATTATTTTATACTTCTTCTCTCTCCTTCTACAAACATTTAAGAATAAATAGGAATTCTATTAAATTGTACTGATGATGATATCTCATATTAATGACACAGTACCTTATGAACTTCAGCAAATGATTTTTGGATTGCATTAAATTAAAACTTAATTGTTTTGCAAAAGAGCACTTCCTAAAGTGTTAAAGTGCAGTAATATCTATCAAAGAAAGAGAAAATTTAACAAAGTTAATTTAGTAATATCATTATCACCCAAGTTGTATTAACATGGTACTTTAGAAAACCTAACATGGATTTAAAGCCTCAGTTCTCATTTAAAGTATGGAGATAAATAATGATAGAATTTGGTTGTTGGGAGCCAGGATATATGAGGGTGAGTCAAAAATTAACTGCACTCTGGATGTAGAATTTATTTTAATCAACTTTTAGAAAGGACAAATGCATCATTTTTCAACACACTCTCCTTGCTTTTCAGTCCACTTTGTCCATCTGTCAACAAACTTTCCTATTAAAAAAAAAAAAAAAATTAGGCTTAGCTTTGAGCCATGAATGCACCACTGTCTTCACTTCTTCATCAGAGGTAATCTTTTTGCTTGAACCAACCAGGTGTAAATCCATTGGAGCAAGATAAGGACTATAGGGAGTTTGCTTTTATATCTCAAAATGTGGTTTTTGCAAAGTGTCAACAGTGTGGGCAGAGATGTGTGGACATGCATTGTCATGCAAGATCACAATGCCCTTGGATAGCAGTCCTCTATGTTTAATCTGAAGTTTAGGTTTCATTTTTTCAGTGAGCACCTTAGTGTAAGAAGCATTGTTGGTTGCAGAACCTTTGTCTTGACAGTGTTCCAGTATAGGCCCTTGTGAATCACAAAAAACTGTAAGCATCAATTTTCCAGCTGGTGATTGACATTTGAACTTTTTCTTGGCTGACAATTGGGGGTGTTTCCATTCCATACTGTGCTGGTTACCTCAGGCTAATAGTGATGAACCCATGCCTTGTCGCCAGTAATGATCTTTTAAAGAAACTTTTACATTCCTTTGAGTATCAGTCCAAATTTTGTTTGCAGATACCCAAACCCTTCTGTTTCAAAACCTAAGTCGGTTGTGGATTATTTCATGGGCAGACCCATGGCTGATTTGTGAATGATTTGCCACATAATCCACTGTCACTGTGGTATTCAATGTTTGTCACGTAATCTGCTATTACTCCTCTATTTGGTGGAATCATTTCCATTGCCTGCTCTATGTGGTCGTCAGTAGTGGGTGTGGAAACACGTTTTAATGTAACTGGTGTGTGGCTAATACTTGATCCCCTCTCCTGTATTAAGTATTTTGAACTCTATAAGGGCACAGATTCTCCTTGCATGTTTACAGAGAGATTGATAATAATTTAATTAAGTGCTTTCTGATACTGAGCCCCAATTAAAGTAGCCTCTCTTTTTAACATTGGTCTTCCTGGAACTCTTAATTATTTTCAGAAATACATAGTATATCTTTGTTTTTTTCTCTGGTAGCTTAGTGAATACGAATCGGGCTGCCAATCTCACAGTTAGCAGTTCGAAACTACCAGCTGTTCTGCTTGAGAAAGAGGAGGCTTTCTGCTCCCATAAAGATTTACAGCCTAGGAAACCCTGTAGAGGGTCACTATGAGTCAGAACCAACTCCACAGCACATAACAACAACAACGTTACTAGAAGGTGAAAGGTAAAGTGGTCTTTTGGTCACTGTCAAAGACTGTTTGCATTCTTGTATCCTTCTCATCCTGACTTATCTTATTGTAAGTTTACTCTTCAAGGGAGCATGAGAATTTGATTGAACTGGGAATTCATTTAATGTCTTGTGAGTGGAACACATGTCTGTGTTAATGAGAAACACAATGCTCATATAACTTACATGAGGTTGGTTATATGTTGGTAAATGTGACTCTGTAATACAGACAGGAGTCTTGGTGTGGTGCTGTAGGATAAGCACAGGACCAAAAAGTCAGTTTGAACCAGAAAGTCTGTGATTCACACTCACCAGCTGCTCCACAGAAACCCTATACTGGGTGGTTATGAGTCGGAACCAACTTGATGGCACTTAACAACAAGAACACTGCAGACAAGTTATTTTTTGTTGTTACTTTTGTCTTACCATAAAATTATATCCTACTTTCATCCTATTTACACTCAAACTCAACATAAAAGTCATTATTCATACTATTAAAAAAATTTTTTTTTTCAATTCTAGAGTATGGTATATAAGACAAGGACAAATTTCAGAATAGCAGTATCTGAAGTAGATTGCTGGTGATAATAATAAGTACAGAATCTATTAGAATAGAGTGAGCGTCATTGTGGTCTATGTGCTCAGTGACAGATATTTGGAGAATAATAGAAGCTAAGGGCTTAGAGTTCTAGTATGGTGCTTGCTGTACTATATGAACTGCTAATCACAAGGTTGACAGTTCAAACCCACCAAACTGCTCCTGGGAAACACTATATAGTTTCACTATGGGTCGGAAATGGCTCAATGGCATTTAACAACAAGTGCCTAAAAAAACTATGTTAAATATCTAAGTACTGAGATATTGTGGACTGAGATCCTAATTCATGATTAAGACTCTTCATAAGGAGGTTCCAACCACTGATGACTGGTGTGGGACCAGAGAGTATCACCCAGAGTAGGGATCGAAAACTTTAGACAAAGAAGACAGAAGAGACATCCATATCAGACTAGTGCAACAATACGGGTTTGGATTTTTATCCAAAGTTCACTTGATATTATTTATAGTTTAGATAGATAGATGATAGATAGATATTACATATATTTTAGATACTAGCACTTCAGTCAACCTTGTTTTTAAGCACAGAAAGTGTTATGTGTTTTTGTGTGTGTGTACTGTTGTTGTTAAGTGCCATTAACTTGGTCCTACTCATAGTGACCTTGTATAGGGTTTTCGAGGACCAGTTGGTGGGTTCAAACTGCCGACCGTGTGACTCAAACTGACTTTGAGGTTCAGCACATCATCCTGTAGCACCACACCAGGAATCCATGTGTTCTTGGTTAATTCTTTTTTGTATACATGTGTTTATGTTGAGTTATGTTCTGTGTTAATTGGGGATATATTCAATTACAAGTAACTAGAATACCAAAATAGAAGGGTTAAACTAGACATATGGATTCCCTGGGAGGTACAAATGGTTAAGAACTTCAAATGGAGTGTACACATGGAGATAATCAGAGCAAGATTGGTATGGAGATTCCATAATCACCAGGAAGAAAACCCTGTCATTTGTTTTGCTTGTTCATGTCAACACATGGCTAGCACTGTGTGTGCCAACAAAAGTGACTGTACAGTGTCCCGGTATCGTAATGTGTTCCATCATAATGAGGGTACTTGGAAAACAGAAGGGACAGACTCTCTTTAAGAACACTTCCTGGAAGTTGCATCTAAGTATTCTGCTTACGTTATTGGCCCAGAACATAGTTATGTGCTCTCAGCTAACTATAAGAAAGGCAGTAAAATGTAGTTTCTATTCTGAGTGGCCAGCTGCCTAGCTAAAAAAACTGTGCTTCTTTTTCCTAAGTAAAGAAGAGGGGAGAAGAGATAGTTAGAGACCAAGTAGTCTCTGTATTGGAGTCCTAGTATGACACTATAGGATAAGGTAACTACCAGGTGGGTGGTTCAAAGCTGCCAGTCACTCCTTGGAAATGCTAAACACAGGGTCACTATGACATGAAAATGCTTAAAGTCTCTGTCATTAATTCATAAAGTCTTGGGATAATATTTTACTAGTCATTTGTGGACCTTACTCATTATTCAAGTAATGTACCCTAACCTGCTGTGAGCAGAGAAGAGAAGAACACTGGAGTAGAGAATCATTGCTTTGGCAAAGCTTAGTCCTACCTACATTTGCTAGCTTAATAATTTGCATGTCTGATGAAAGAAAAATTCTACTGAAAATGTAAGGTTTATGGGATGCAGTTTATAATAGTGTTGTTGAATTTTATGTAGTTGTAATATAAGATGCTCATAAAAAACAATGCATTTAAATAGTCACTGCAGATACAATAAAAAACTGCTATAATAAAGTGCTTAAGTGATAAACTTGAAAATGGAATGCTCAGCTAGAAGTGGTTTTGAGAAAGAAATTTGAAAACTCAAAATATTAGGGAAACGACTGCATTGTTTATAATAAATAATAAGGAAAAAATTGTGGGAAATGAATATTAAAACCTGTTCTCTCACTAGACTTCTTTCAACATCTGACATTCTTTCTACCAATTAAAAAATCCAAATGAGACAAGGAGTTATTAATGAAAAGTCTATAGATTCTAACATGTTAACTAAGAAAGTATAGAAAATATTAAGGCGATATATAATGCAAATGTGATTTCCTCTCTGGAGACTTAGACATTACTGGCTATTCCCTTAAGGAAATGGAATTTTAAAAGCTAGAAAATCAACTGATGGCCTTGTAATATTCTGAGAGTAATAATTAAGTGGTGGCAATTATTTTTAAAGATTATTATGAAATGTGTGGAACTGGGACATGGTTTAACCATCTTTCTATGAATGTTTATCATAAGGGAGGATGTTCTTTTTGTCTGGTGTCAGTGGTGGTGATGTGTATGTGTTTTATTATTTCCTTTGACTGTCCCAGTTCCAGAAAAGCAAATGGGTAAGGAACTTGTTGGGAATTAGTTGATAAATTGCAATGTTGTTGTTGTTGTTGTTAGTGCCGTCGAGTCAATTCCGACCCATTGCGACCCTGTATAAGGTTGCAGTTCAAACGGCTTTGCAGTCTGGTACATTAACTGACAATGCCACATACCATTTGATAAATAGAAGAAGTCCAAAGTCTTGATCCATACACATCACGTTTTTTTTTTCAAGATTAGCTAACTTTGAGATAGATCACCTAATTGTCTGTAATTTTATTTTTAGATTTAGAAACAAAATAGGAAAAAAAGATATATGGAGGTGGTGGTTGTGTGCCATGAAGTGGTTCTGACTCATAGCAACTCTGTATAGGGTTTATGAGGCTGTAAATCTTTACAGGAGTAGAAAGCCTCATCTTTCTGCCACAGGAAGATATATAGTTGTGCTGATATAACTTATGTGCTGTGGAGTCGATTCCGACTCATACCGACCCTGTACAGGGTTTCCAAGGCTGTAAATCTTTACAGGAGCAGAAAGCCTCATCTTTCTCCTGTGAATCAGCTGGTAGTTTTGAACTGCTGACCTTGTGGTTCACAGACCGATTCGTAACCACTACGCTACCAGAGCTCCTTGATATAAGGATATCATACAGGAAATCAGAGATGTAATATTTTCTTACTCAAGATTACAGCATTTAACTTTGAATTTTATACTTTAATCTAAAGAGTAAATCTTATGTAATTTTACCTTATAACTTTAACTGTGTTATTAACCCAAAGCAATGATGTATTTTCATTTGACAAGGTGTGCTTCTGAAAGGCTCCCAATGCAAAACTTCATTCCTATATGGTCCTTATCAAAGTCTCAAATTCTACCATTAAAGTTTCCATCTTTTGTATTAAAGTAGTATTTCTTCAAAGACTTTCAAATTCACACTGCCCTAGAATTTATTCTGGCTGATAATGACCTGGAATAGGCTTTCTGAAGATGTCAATCTTTATGAGAACAGAAAGCGTCCTATTTCTCTTGCAGAGCAGCTAGTGGATTTGCACTGCCAACCTTGTGGTAGCAGTCCAGTGCTTATCCTACAGAACCAACAGAACTCCTTCAAAGTCCTTGGGAAAATGAGCATTTATCAAAGCTCTTCTATATAATTTACTACTTAGTAGGACTTATATTTTCTACCAGGTCTTGTGGAAATGGAAAGAGGACAAATAACTTTAATGTGAGAAAGTTAAAAAGTAAAAATATAATTGCGAAAAAGAGGGTTCTAGAGTATTCTGAAACATCACACATCATTCAATTTGTTGTACTGTGTTGGCTTGTGTGATGCAGTGATGCTAGAAGCTATGCCACTGGTATTTTAAAAACCAACAGGGTTGCACATGGTGGACAGGTTTCAGCTGAGAATCCCAGATTAAGACAGACTTGGAAGAAGAAGGCAGTCCTTCTGAATGTTTAGTCCCTGAAAACCTTATGACTAGCAGTAGGACACTGTCAGATAGTACCAGAATATTGATTACTGAAACATTATGATAGCAATATAATATTGTTAGATATAGTGCCTGAATATGAGCCCCTCAGTTTGGAAGGCATTCAAAATAAGGCAGGGGAAGAGCTGTCTTCTCAAAGTAGAGTAGACCGTGATGATGTGATGGAATAAACTTTCAGGGCCTTCATTGTCTGATTGGGCACAACTCAAAATGAAGAGAAATAACTGTAAACATCCATTAATAATTTGAAAATATAATGTGTGATATATGAATCTAGGAAAATTGAGATTTGCCAAAACTGAAATATAATGCATAAATATTGATATCTTAGACGTTGTTGTTGTTAAGTGCTTTTGAGTTGGTTCTGACTCATAGTGACCCTGTATAGTGTTTCCAAGGGGTGGCTTTAAACCATCAACTGTGTGGTTAGCAGTCCAGTACTTATCCTATAGAACCATACAATATCTGCTTCCTAGGCATTAGTGAGCTGAAATGGACTGGTATTTTGAATTTGACAATCATATGGTTTACTATGCCAGGAATGATAAATTAAACAGGAATAGTGTCACCTTCATCATCATCAAAACAAAATAAAAAATCACTTCACGACTTATCTTGAAGTATAATGCTGTCTATGATAGGATGATATCCAGACACCTACAAGGAAGATCAGTAAATACAACTATTATTTAAAATTTACTCAACAACCACTAAAACCAGTGATGATTAAATTGAAGAGTTCTACCAATATCTTCAGTATGAAATTGATCAAACATGCTGTCAGGATGTATTGATAATATCAGTGATTGGAATGCAAAGGCTGGAAACAAAGAGGAAGGATCAGTACTTGGGAAATATGGCCTTGGTGATAGATACAATGCTGAAGATCACGTGACAGAATTTTGTAAGACCAATGACTTAATCATTGCAAATAACTTTTTAAACCACATAAAAGATGACTATAAACATGGAGCTCATCAGATGGCATAAATAGAAGTCATATTGACTTTATCTGTGAGAAGAGACAGCAGAAAAGTGCCATATCATCAACTAAAATAAGTCTAATGGCAGACTGTGAAATGGATCATGAATTGCTCATGTACAAGTTCAGATTGAAGATGAAGAAAATTAAAACAAGTCTATGAGAGTCAAAATATGACCTTAAAGTATTTCATCTGAATTTACAGATCATCTCAAGAACTCAGTTAATGCATTAAACAGTAACTACTCAAGACCAGAAGAGTTGTGGGATGACTTCAAGAGCATCATACAGGAAGAAAGTGAAAGGTTATTAAGATGACAAAAAAGAAGGAAAATACCAAAATGTATGTCAGAATAGATTCAGAAAGAAACTTGCTCTTCAGCATAGAGTTACTAAAGCAAATGGAAGAAATGATGAGGTAAAAGGTTTGAACAGAAAATTCCAAAGGGCATCTTGAGAAGACAAAGTCAAGTATTATAATGAAATGTGCAAAGACCTGCAGTTAGATTACCGAAAGGGAAGAACATGCTCAGCATTTCTCAACCTGAAAAAAAAAAAAAACCTGAAGGAAAGATTCAAGCCTAGACTTGCATATTGAAGGATTCTGTGGTCAAAGCACTGAATGATGCAGAAAGCATCAAGAAAAGATGTAAGGAATACACAGATTTACTATACTAAATGAAATAGTCAATGTTCATCCATTTCATGAGGTAGTCAATTATGCTAAAAGAAGAAGTCCACGGTATACTGAAGGAATTGGCAAAGAAGAAAGCTCCAGGAATTGATGGAATACACGTTTAAAATTTCAAACAAACTGATGCAGAACTGAGGCACTCACTCATCTGTGCCTAGAAAACTGGAGGACAGCTACCTGGCCAACTGTGCCAATTCCAAAGATAGGTGACCCAACAGAATGCATAAATCATTGGATCATATCATTTATAACATGTGCAAGTAAAATTTTGCTGAAGATAATTAAAAAACAGCTGCAACAGTATATTGATAGGAATTGCTAGAGGTTCCAGCAGAACTCAGCTGAGGATTTTGAAGGAGCGATATCATTGCTAATGACAGCTGGATCTTGGCTAAAAAACAAAAAAATATCAGAAAGCTATTTACCTGCATTTTTTGGAGTACTCAAAGGTTTTCAACTACGTGGAACAAGACAAGCTATGTAGTCAAGCCACATGCTCCATGAATAAGGTTCCCTGATACAACTGACAGCCTTAAACCCAATGTATCAGAAGCTTTGCGATCAGCAGGAATTCCATCCCACGCTTCTGCAATGTCTCAACATTCAATGGGAAGTAAACCACCAGATTTGCTGATGCATCAGGGTCCACCAGACACTGCAGATAATAAAAACATTATCTCATAAATATAGAAAGAAACTTGTGTCTCAAGAAGAAATTGAATTTATCTAACTTGGAGGTCCAGAATAATCACTGACAATATGGCTGCTGTTTGTCATCAGACGAAAGGATTATCTTTACAATAAAGGACTTCCAAAATGGCATATGAGAACTTGTACATTAAACAACTTTAATGAAGTATTCTATAAAAAAAAAAGAAAGGGAATTTAGATGAACACTTTTATAGTCTCATTTATGTATCTGGATCAGCTCCTCTATAAGCTCACCTAGTCACTACTTACATTCTTTATACTTATTAAAGTATACATTTTTAAATGTTAGCCTATGAATTTACTCTTGACTATCAAATGTTACAAGTCTTGAACTATTAAAAGAACATAATGTCTAGTAATCTTTCCAAAGTTTCCTATCATTTCACGTTTCTTCTCATTTCTGTTTAGAGTTACCAGGCAGAATTGCTGCTTTAGGGAAGTGATTTCTCTGACGCTGGATGAGTGTCATTGAAATGATGAGTCCTTTATTTGCTTTTAATTCTATAACACTTTTCATTAACAAGTTTACTGGAATATAATGTTTCATAAACATATCCTACTCTAAAGGATAAGAACATAGCCAAGATGAAACAGGTGAATTGTACTATTAGATTAGAGATAACACAAAAGATTATTTGTCACCTGTATTCAGAAAAAAAAAAGTCAAAATATGAAATGGAAAATAAGGGGCCAAAATGAATATAACACAGGAATACATGTTTGATTAGAAATTTCAGTTTTTATTATGTCTTCAGAGCTGCTAAAAAATCTTGTTAAAATTTTGGTTTATTTTATGATTTTGATGTGATCATGTATCCTGGAAAACCATTAATTTTCTCAAGTTTTTCTGAAAGCCTCATGAAATCAACTTTAATACTTACCTTATTTAAGGCAATTTGTGAAAATTTAATAAGGTCTTCCTTTGCCATGTATTGTGAAAATATAACACCTAACACAACTAAATACATTCTCTTACAACATTTTAAAAAAAAAAATTTGCCCAAAAATAAAAAAAAAAAAAAACATACAACATTTTAAAAAAAAAAATATATATATATAGCATTGAGAAGAATGGATATTCCAGACGACTTAATTGTACTCGCGAGGAACCTTTGCATAGCCAAAGAGGCAGTCATTCAATCAAAACAAGGTGACATGCAATGTTTTAAAATTAGGAAAAGTGCTTTCCAGGCTTGTATTTTTTCAACATAGTTATTCAATCTGTATGCTGCAACTAATCTGAGAAACTGGATTATCTGAAATAGAACGTGACATCGAGATTGGAAGAACTCTCAACAATCTTGCTTGCTGAAATGGAAGACTTAAAATACATATTAATGAAGATCAAAGACTACAGTCTTCAGTATGGGTCACACCTCAGTGTAAAGAAAACAAAGATCCTTTCCACTGGACCAATAAATATCATCATGATAAATATATAAAAGACTGAAGTTGTCAGATTCTTCATTTTGCTGGAATCTACTCTCAACACTAGGGAAACAGCATTCAAGAAGTCAAACAGCATATTTCAACTAGGAAAATCTGCTGCACAAGACCTATTTAAAGTGTTCAATAGCAAAAGATGTCAGTTTAAGTACTAAGGCTCGCTTGACCTAAGCCATGGTATTTTCAGTAACCTCATATACATGTGAAGTTGTGCCGGGTACTGGCCTCGACATAGGAACTTAGTTCATGAGGTGGGGATACCTGGTGGCGATAGGGATAGCAAAAGAGACACAGAGACGCAAAGAGAGAGACAAAGAGGCGCCCCGAAACCAGGGTGAACAGATCCTGTGTTGCAAACATCTCAGCCACGAAGGCCGTAATATCCTGTATAGTAAACATCTTGGCTTAGCAGGCAGTATGGTTGCAATGCTGGACTGAGCCCCCTGCATGCTGTAACGCACGCCTTGCCAGTCATAATGAACCTGGATTCATTCTGCACCTTCCTTTTATTTAGGGGAGGTACTTTACACAAAGCTAGGAGGGACTAAGACAAGGTACAGCTGTCAATCTTACTTTTCCAGACATTCAGGCAACTTTACATCATACTTTGCAGGTTCGAATCTCACGACCGCAACTTGGTTTCTCAAGCTTAATTAACATACCTTTTAGCACCTAGTCTCAAATGGGGGAGGAAAGGGAGGATTGGGAAGATTCCCATTGTGTCAGCTGCCCAGCCCAGGTTCTTCGGGTTCTTCAGGAATGGGCTGCACCTGGAAACACTTTAGGGAGGGCATTCCTATTGTCCTTGGAACAGAGACCAGGGAGCCACCCAATTTACTTTGAATGAATTCTCTGGGGAAGGAACTTTGCCTGTTTGGAATTTTACAGTCTTGGCTTTTAGGAAAATATTACATTTATCTGTGGATATCAAGGGCTCCATGTATGCAATTAATAAATATAACTGAACACTAAGATGAAAAACAATTTGCTATTAACTGCCAGGTGGCTAGATCTGTTCCTCAGAGCCTGCGACCTGTAACACTCAGGCCTATAGGGCCTCGAACTTCTGACCAGGCCTACACGGTCTGCAACAAAGTTGGACAATGAATAAGGAAGATTGTAGAAGAATTAATGAATTTGAGTTATGGTGCTGGAGAAGAATATTAAAGTTACCATGGACTGCTATAGGAATAAACAAACCTGTGTTGGAGGATGATGTAAAGACAGAATGCTCCTTTACAAGCCAGGAGTGGGAGACTCCACCTCTCATACTTCGGTGGTATCATCAGGAGTGACCAGGTCCTGGAGAAGAACATCATTTTTGGTAAAGTGGATAGTGAGTGAAAAAGAGAAAATGCCCCAAAACACTGGATTTGCACAGTGACAGCAGCAGTGGGCTCAAGTGTAATTAGGATTATGAGGATGGTTCAGGACTGGACAGTGTTTCGTTCTGTTGTGCATGGGGTAGTTATGAGTCAAACTGACTTGATGGCACCTAAAAACAACGAGCATTCTGATTAGGATTATTTTGAACAAGATTTACTTATTTGAGTGAAAATATTTTAGTTTTATTTAAATATATGAAACTTAGAGCAGATTTGTTGTTGTTGTTGTTGTTAGGTGCCAGCATATCAGTACCGACTCCTAGTGAGCTTACGCACAACAGAACGAAACACTGTCTGGTCCTGAACCAACCTCATAATCGTCATTACACTGATCTCATTGCTTTTGTCTCTGTGCAAATCCAGTTACTTGGGGGATTCCTCTTTTTTACTGGCCATCTACTTTACCCAGGATGATGTTCTTTTCCAGGGCCTGGTCCCTCCTGACTTATGTCTGAAGTATGAGATACGAAGTCTGGGTATCTTGGCTTCTAAGAAGGATTTTGGCTGTACTTCTTCCAACACAGTCTTTTGGTAGTACATGGTACTTTTAATATTGTCGTACAACAGCTTAACTCAACTGTAACGATTCTTCTATGGTCTTCCTTAAGTACTCTCCAACTTTCACATGCATATGAGGTTATTTATTGAAAATGCAATGGCTTGGGTCTGACAAACCTTAGTGCTCAAACTGACATCTCTGCTACTAAACACTAAAAAGAGGTCTTGTTCAGCAGATTCATCATTTGGTTTCTTGACTGATGCTTTCATGAGTATTGATGTTTGGAGCAAAATGAACTCTTTGACAACTTCAATCTATTATCCATTTACGTGGATGTTGTTTATTGGTCCAGTGGTAAGGATTTAAAAAATTTATTTATTTTTTTACATTGAGGTGCAACCCATACTGAAGCCTGTGGTCTTTGATGTTCATCACTAAGTATCTTAAGCTCTCTTCACTTTCAACAAGCAAGAGTGTATCATCTGCACTTTGCAGGTTGTTACTGAGTCAGCTGTTATATTCATTGTTCTATATCTTCTTCTGAATCTGGCTTGAACTTCTAGATGTTCTGTCACTGTGTGGTTGCAGCCATTTTTGTGTTGTCTTTAACACATCTTTTCCTGCATGTGATATTAATGATATTGCCAGATAATTTCCATATTCCGTTCAGTCACTTCTCTTTGGAATGGACACAAATATGGATCTCTTCCAGCCAGTTGGCCAGGTAGTTAGTTATCTTTCAAATTTCTTGGCATAGATGACTGAGTGCCTTCAGTGCTGCATCAGTTTGTTTGAAGATTTCAATTTGTATTCCATCAATTCTCAGTGCCTTGTTCTTTGCCAATGCCTTCAGCGCACCTTGGGTTTCTGCCTTCAGTACACCTTGTAGTTCTGCCTTCAGTATCATTGGCTCTTGATCATGTGACTTCCTTTAAAGCAGGGGTTGAAATGGTTGAACACTGACTATTTCTTTTTGATACAGTGACTCTGTCTATTCCTTCCATCTTCTTTTCATGCTTTCTGTAGCTTTCAATATTTTGCCCATTGCTATTGTTGTTAAGTGCCATCGAGTTGGTTCCTACCCATAGCAACCCTGTATAGGGTACTGAGGAGTGGCTGGTGAGTTTGAACTGCCGACCTTGTGCTTAAAACCAAGCTTGCAGTCTTGTGCATTAATCCACAAGCCACACCAAGACTCCATTTTGCCCATAGAATCCTTCAATGTTACAAGTCAAAGCCAGACAGGAAGTATAAGAGGTCCTTGAGCACAAATGCTCTTATAAGTTCCCATTCAGAACAGTACATTGCATTTGGTTGTCATGTTTCCTCAGGCTTCTGAGTCTGGCTATGGCTGTTTTTTGGGTTTCAAGTTTGAGATACCTTCATGGTGTGCAGGACTACTGTGGAGTGGGTGCCTCCAGTCACTTAATAGGTGAACTAGGATTCCTGACTCTTGTAGCTAGAAGTTTGGGTTGAGGTTTTATAGGATACTGGAGTGTTCTTTGGGGAGTTAGCAGCAGCCCTAAAAGAGCCTTGTGACATTTCTAGAGCAGGGCAGATTCCAGGACAAGGGGTCAAGGATCAGAGAGAGGCCTGCTGTGGGTACAGCAAAGAAGAGGCTGCTTTCTGGTAACTGTCTAATAATTGACTCAGAGTATGGATTTTGGGAAGAAGAACACAAAGTAAAATTTCCATTTTCCTCACATATGATCACTGTTGATGTTCACCTTGATCACATGGCTGAGATAGTGTTTGTTAGGTTCAACACTATAAAGTTACTCTTATTTTTCATCTTTCTATTCTGTACTCCTTTAAAGCAGGTGTTGGGAATCTTTTTTTTTTTTTTTTTGGCCAACATTTATAACATCATTTGTGGGCCATACAAAATTGTTCACTTAAAAATGAGCCTACCATATTTGACCCAACATTTAATTAACTCATCCCTGATGTGATGCTGGAACTGCGGTTGCCTTGGCAGGGCCAGACCAAATGACTGTACCTGCCCTACATGCCCCTCAAGCGAGATCTTTCATACCCCTGCTTTAAAGGAAGTCATTCTGTATTTCGTTAAAGGGTGTTGTTGTTGTTTTGTACCGTCGAGTGGATTCTGATCCATAGTGACCCTGTATAGGGATTCCAAGGAGCAGCTGGTGATCTTGAACCACCGACCTTGCAGTTCAAGTGGCTTTGCAGTCTGACTCATTAACCCACAACACCACTAAGAGACTTTAACTCCACTTCTTTGAGATCAGAGAATCTACTTTAATTATTTGGTATTCTTCTGTATGGGATGTTTGTCTCTTCTTCCAATGTATTCATTTATTGTCTATTTGAGTGCATTGAGTTAGTATTTATGTTGTTATTGTTGTCATATGCCATCGAGTCGGAACCGACTCACAGCGACCCCATGCACAGCAGAATGAAACAATGTCCGATCCTGGGCCAACCTCACTACCGCTGCCATACTTGATGCCATCAATTATGCCACCTGGCCGATTCATCTTGTTGGGGGTCTTCCAATACCGAAGGCTGTGTTCTTTGATCTTCATCAGTCAATGTTTCAAGTCCTCTTCACTTTCAGCAAGCAAGGTTGTATCATCTGCATATCGCAGGTTGTTAATGA
>NW_006408521.1:2204695-2243969 GCF_000296735.1 Chrysochloris asiatica
TCCTTATTCACTGTCCAGCTTTCACATGCATATGAGGTTATTGAAAATACCATGGCTTGTGTCAGGCACACCTTAGTCTTCAAGCTGACATCTTTCTGAAAATATTGATTTCCTTTTACTCTGAATGTATTTAGCAAAAATTAAAAGCTATAGAAATGGGGAATTACAAAGAAATATTACTTCTCTTCATAACTGTGAGAACATTTTTGTGAATTCTTATTGAAGGATAGTTCTGTGGGTTAATATGATGGATTAGAAGATAATATGATTTATATTATTTCTATAATTACATTTTAGTTTCTATTTATTTAGTTTGTTAGTACATGGAACCTGCTAGATTTGTTGTCAGAAGGTTTGTTGTGTATAATTAGGATTGTCAGAAAAACTACAGCCTGCACTATATATCTGATAGTCACTTCAGAGGGCCCTCAGGCAGTAAGAGGGACACAGTGCTGCTGATTGGGTGAGGCATACTTTGTTGGTGGCAGCTAAACTCTAGTCTGTCCAGAAGGATGTTTGTATCTTATTGGGTGAGACTTGTCCTCCATATTACGGTGTCACATTGAGAATTCTAAGAAATCTAATATGTGTTCAAGTTCCAGCATTTGTCCTTTTTGTCAAGTCCAGAAAGCTGTGCGTGTTCCACAAGTAAGATAAAATTGAAGTCAATTTCCCAATCCTCCAGATAAATGGAGATGTTCATTAACAGAGAAACATGAGTTTTGACATTTAAGAAATAATATTAGTGTGTTTTGGAATGCAATAAGAGGGATGTGTATTTGTAGCAATGTCTGCAGTCTGTGATTTCTTCAAGCTACCATTTACACTAATATAATCACATTTCTCAAAATCTGCCATGAGTATGGATAAGTCCCAAAAGGTGACAAGCAATGGTTGACCAATGAACAAATTATTTTGCACATAGTTAACTTCATGTCACATGTTCCAAGATACAGAACACTAGAAATTGAGTCCTCTCACTGTCAAATACACTTTAATTAAGTGACAAAATGATTATAATTCTCTCCATACTATTTTAATGTTTTTCAAAGACTTTAAAATACTTATCAGTCACTACCGATTATTTTCTTGCTCTACACTGGATAACAGAGCCCATTGTTAGTAGTAGTAATGCAGATAAGTAATGGATAATACATATTGGACTCTATGGACTATATGCCAAAAATTGTACTGAGTCTTTTACTGGCTTTAACCATAACTGTCATACGATAAATGTTAATATTTTGAGAATTTTGACTATTTGTCTCTGATAAAAAATTTAGTAAATATTGTGGGGGATTTGTTGTTGTTAAGTGCCACCAAGTTGGTTCCAATGCATAATGACCCTACATAGGGTTGTGAGACAAACTTAAATTGATCAAATTCCAAAGATCATACATTCTTTATTACTGCATTGCCTTTCTTCCATTGCATACCATTGTTTCTGATTGGGCTTTATAAACAAAGGGATGTATTGTTATTAAATGTTGTCGAGTCAGTACAAGTCCATAGGGTTTCCAAGGAGCTTCTGGTGATTTTGAACCACCAACCTTGTGGTTCAAACCAACTTTGCAGTCCAGCGCATGAACCCACAGTGCCACACCAGCACTCCAAGGGATGTATATAGGAATACAAATCATTGGAAGTATATTCACAAACACTGGGTATAATTATTTGAAAATGTGGACTGGATGAAATATGATTTATGAGGGATGATACTATTCAAGCAAGGACTCAATTCTATCTTGCATCTTTTCTCCATTAGATTCTCTTCAAAGTCAGTGTGGTCTATATAGGCAAACAGAGTATATGATTTAAATGTTGACTAAGAAATTGTTTATCTGCCAGGGGCAAAGCATTGTAATATGGTTCTAGAGAACCTGGGGGAGGTTCTTAATTCATAGTAATTCCCTTCCCTACTGACTGTCCCTGAAACCATCGCTGAGGGTGGCTTTTAGTCTAGGATACAGAACACTCTCTTTCTCAGTCCTTTTATGCTTAATTTGCATGAGTTTCCCTTCATTGTGAAAGTTCATTCCCTGTAGTTTATACCCATTTCCCTCTGCATCTCACTGAAAGTTCTGATCAAGTCCCTATGATTTTTTTTTTTTTTTAAACCAGGTCACTGATGTGATTTTGTCTCACTTCTTAGCAAACGCATATGCCCCTGTGCCTTCTTAGCTTTCAGTTAATGACTTTCTTGAATGGTTCTTGTTTCATAAAGAAACTAAAACAAAGGCAAAGATAAACAATCCTACAAATTCAGGGATGATGTCAGGAGCAATGTCCGGGACATTGTCTTTATTTATATATCTTGGCAATGGTCCAGTACACTGCCAGATACATTACAATGTAAAATGAAGACTTGTTGAATGATGCTGGCTTATAAATTGTGCTAATTTAAATGCTTACTTTAAGAAATTGACTCTTCTGTTAGCTTTCTTTTCCAAGTAATTTAGGTATAAGTCCTATATAACCTCCCAAGATCTCATTCAGAACAAAGATGGCAAAATCATGAAAAGCTGAGATATTTAGTGTTAAGAATGTCTTTTAAATGGGATGCAATTTAAACCTTATATTCTTTCTTTCCTGTTTTCTCTTGCCAAATGGGCTTTTAGTGTATATTGGTGTATTGGGATGACCTCTGGTCCTTGCTTTTTTTTTTTTTTTCCATGTAAACAGTTCACACAATTCTCTTTGTAAACTTCCATTTCCCAAAAGAGGTTGTGTTTTAAATGAAGAGCTCTTATGGAGGTCATCTTTATTAGGAAATTTTTTATTCCTTTTTCAAGTGAAAACATAAGACATTTCATTGCTTCATGTTTATTTAGGCTCCATGTACATTAAACATTTGTGTTTTTTCTTTTTATCCATATGTATGTGTTTTTACCATTTCAACATACCTCATTAATAACATTCAATATGCAGATGAGATTATCTTGCTTGCTGAGTGTGAAGATGACTGAAAATTCTTACTGATGAAGATGAAAGACTACAGCTTTCAGTACTGGTTGCACATAAATGTGAAGAAAGCAAGTAATCCTCACCACTGAGCAACATCATGATAAATGGAGAAGTGACTGAGTTTGTCAAAGACTTTATGTTGCTTGGAACCACAGTCAACATTCAGCAGTGAAGATGTCAAATGATATACTTGCTACATTAGGTAAATCTTCTGAAAAAAAAAAAAAGATTTTTTTTAAGGAGCAAAGATAACAGTTTGAAAACTAAGGTGTGCTGATCCAAACCCTGGTATTTTCAGTAGCCTCATATGCGTGTGAACGTTGGATAGTGACTAAGGAAGATCTTAGAAGAATTGATGTATTTGAATTGTGGTGTTGAAGAAACATATCAAAGGTACCATGGACTGCCAGAGAACAAAAAACCTGTGTTGGAAAAAGTACAGTCAGAATGCTGTTTGAAAGCCAGAATACAGAGACTTGGTCTCTCTTTGTTCAGACATGTTATCAGGAGAGTCAAGTCCTAGGAGAAGGACATTATGCCTTGTTAACTGGTGGTGGGTGTTAAGTCAAATTGGTTTCGACTCATAGGGCCTTAGTATAGGGTTTCCGAGGAGCTGCTGGTGAGTTCAAACCACTGACCTTATAGTTTAAACAGACTTTGTAGTCCCATGATTATCCTACAGTGCACCACAGAGGGTTCATGAAAAAGAGGAAGACCCCAAACAGAATAGATTGATAGTGGCAGCAGCAATGGGCTTAAATGTGACAATTGTGAGGATTAACACAGGACCTGGCGACGTTTCTTTCTGTTGTGCATAAGGTCAGTATGAGCGGGAACCAACTCTATGGTACCTAACAACAACAACAGATCTGCTCAGCTGAATAAGTCCTCAGTAACTCATTACTGGCAAAGCAGATAAACAGTACTCTTATTTGTCTTGTGGTTGATGAAGAAACCAAATTACCAACTTTTATTCATTCATTTAGTGAGAGTTTTTTATGAAGACAAGCTGTTTTAGGCTTTAAGCGTTCAACAGTTTTCAAATAAAAAGGTCCCTGCCTTCATAGAACTTAAATTTTAATAAGACAGACAGGTAATCAACAACCACAAATATAATAAAGCTCTACACTTCTGTATGAAGGACCCCTGGTAACATAGTGGATTATGAACTACAAGGTCAGCAGTTCAAATCTACTAGTAGTTCTGTGGGAGAAAGATGAGGCTTTTTGTTTCAGTAAATATTTGTAACGTTGGAAACCCTACACAGGATCCGTATGAGTTGGAACCGACTCAAGGTATATAATCACAACCACCACTTCCTTAGGTACAATTCCAAAACAAAATAAACAAAAAGCTCCCAAAACCAAAACTCCGCGCCCCCCCCCCCCCCCAATAACATCTGCAGTAAAAGCCTGACTAGAAGTGATGAAAGGTTGTTTATTTATAATCTTTATTCATCACACTTAGAGTAGATATTCTGGTATTTAATTATAGAAATATTAGTCTGTTTAATTGGGATTGCTGCCCCAGATCCAAAGAGGAGTATAATGATATAAGGTATAAACCAGAGAACATTTGAATTTTCAAACATACTTTATCCCAAGAATTTCAAGGGAGTGGCTGTGACTTATATAATGTGTGTTGTGATGAATTCGTTGAAGGAAAATAGAAAAAGTGATAGAAAGTGAGGAGGGACTTTTTTTTTTTTAACGAACTAAAGTCTTTTAAGAATTTAGTTCATTGAGTTCTTTTAGCTTTATATGTTCTCTGATAACTTTACAATGATTTATTTTTCATATTTGTTTTCTTTTTGTAAGAAAGAGGGATTTGACCTAATATAATCCACTAATCTTACTCATAAACAGAGTCTTGATACAAGCTTCTTTCAAAATACATTAAATTTGTAGCACATTTTCTCAGGTCCAGCCCTTTGACAGTAACAACTGCCTATATAGGTATCTAGCTAACTTTTTCTTTTAGACCACTGTCCCGTGGTGGTCTTAGTTCATGGTAATGGATTTCACTTGAATCACTAGTACCTAATGCCATCTAGTCATTTTAATAACAACATGAAGGGATGGCAGAATATAACTTCTCTCTTATCTCTGTAATATTTGTTTTAGTTTCTTAGTAGAAGTCAGGCATCTCATGAATTTTGAAGGCATTATGGTTAATTGTATGCTTCCTTCTCTTCGTATGATATGATAATGAATGTCATCTTGCATTTTTTTCTAGCAATTTATGTTTATGAAGTGTTTAAAAAGCTTATACTGAAGATGATTTTACTCTAAAATAGAATAATAGTCTAGGTATTGAATATCAGTTATCTGACCTTGACAAATTTAAATTCTCTGAACCCTTTGAATTCATTTTGAAAAGAGCAATGATACATAAACTTACTGTCAATATCACTCTGTTTTTAATACCATTCTTCTTTTCTTAATGATTTCTACCTCACTGTATTGTCTTGAATATCAATTGCCCTCTTGGGTCTGAAAACTCTTGGCACATTTTAATGCCCACTGAGTTATTTATATTAATTATCATTAATAGATTAAGCAGATGATTTATCTAGAAACAATCCAAAAGGGAATTAAAATTAAACGATAATGATCAGATAAGAAAAATATATCCATCTATCAATTCTAAGAAAGCTCTGTGACAGGCTACATTTGCAAATGTATGAAGCTTAATAGTAGGAAAGATATATTAAATGTTAGAAAATGAGGGCTGTTGTATTACTATGTTATGTCAGAAAACTTCTCATAATTGGTGTTGGAGGAGGTATGCCATGGGATTGATCCCAACTCACAGCGACCCTGCTTAAGGTTTCCAATTTTTACAGGAGTGGAAAGCCTCATTTTTCTCCAGTGGAGCAACTGGTAGTTTGGAACTGGTGACCTTGCAGTTAGCAGCCCAACTCTCAGTCCACTATGCTATCAGAGCTCTTTCCCCTTATTATAATTAGAATGACATAAAATACCTAAAACAGCAAAGATGTATGTTTTTGCTCTTACACAGGTTTATACTTCTGCTTTGATGACAGAAGACTACAATTTTAACCCAAGTCAAAAGAACAAAAGGTTCAATCAAAAGAATAATTAGTTTAACAATAAAGCTTTGAAATACCATATGTGAGTTTATATTTTTAAAAAAGGAAAAACTAAAAAAGAGTTTGGAAAATAAATCCCATGTCTGGTAAAAAAATTTTTCTATTGCAATATATTTCTCTCATAAAATATGGCATATTAGACAAAATACACTTAAAAGCATACTCTAGATTAATATTTCAGCACATTTTAAGTCTATATTAACTGCACCTGTCAGTTTATCATACTGTGGTGGCTTCAGGGTTGCTATGATGCTAGAAGTGATGCCACTGGTGTTTTAAATCATAGCAGGGACACCCATGATGGAGAGGTTTCAACTAAGCTTCCAGACTAACACAAACTAGGAATTAGCCTAAAAGCAAGACCAGTTGCTACTACTATTATTCACATTATGCACCAACCACTAATGCCAGTGATGATGAAATGGAAGAATTGTATGAAATTCTTCAGCATGAAATTGATCAAACATGCAATCAATATACATTGATAATCACTGGTGATTGGAATGTGAAGGTTAAAAATAAAGAGGAAGGGTTAGTAGATGGAAAATAATGACCTTGGTGAAAGAAATAAGACTGTAGGCCACATGATAGAATTTTGTAAGACCAGCTTACTCATTATAAATACCCTTTTAAACAACATAAAATGTGATTGTACATGTTGACCTCACCAGATGGACACACAGGAATAGAAGAAATAAGGAGGTAAAAGAATTGAACAAAAAATGTCAAAGGGCAAGTAGAGAAGATGAAGACATGTACAATGAAATGAACTAAGACCTGGAGTTGCAAACTTAAGAGGAGACCACATTCACTATTTTTGGAGATAAAAGAACTAAAGAAAAAAAAATCAAGCCTCAGGTTGCAATATGGAAGGCTTCTATGGGCAAACTCCACCAACTGTCTTGTCACTTTGTTGTACTTTGGTAGCTTGTGTTGCTGTGATCATGGAAGCTGAGCCACGGGTATGTTTAATACCAGCAAGGTAATCCATGGTGGATAGTTTCCAGCTGAGCTTCCAAAAGCAGAAAGACTAGGAAGAAGAAGAGGCAGACTAGTTCTGAATATGTAGTCACTGAGAACTTGATTAATAGCAGTGGGACACTGTCAGCACCAGAATATTAAATACTGAAACATGATGACAAGAACCAGAATATTGTCAGATACAGTGCTGGAAGATAAGCCTCTCATGTTGGAAGGTACTCAAGATATGACTGGGGAAGAACAGCCTCCTCAGATTAGAGTTGACTGTGGTGATGCAAATGGAGTTTAGCCTTTGGGACTTTAATTTGCTGCTGGGATATAACTCAAAATGAAGAGAAACAATGATAAACATCCATTAATAAGAAGAACATGGTTTGTACGAAGTATGAATGACTTTGTTTTGCTCAGATCAACCATCAACACTCATGGAAGCAGTATTATTGCATTTAGCCAAAAAATGACATACTATTGAATTACACAAATCTGCTGCAAAAGACCTCTTTAAAGTGTTAAAGAGCTAAGATGTCACTTTGAAGACTAAGGTGCGCCTGATCTGAGCCATGGTATTTTCAGTAGCCTCATATGAATGTGAAAGTTGGACAGAAATTAATGAAGACTATAGAAGAATTGATGCATTTGAATTATGGTGTTGGAGAAGAATAATTAAAAATACCATGGGATGCCAAAAGAACAAAGCAATCTGTGTTGGAAGAAGTGCAACCAGAATGCTCCTTGGAGCATATCAGGAGGGACCAGACTCTGGAGAAAGATATGTTTGATAAAGTAGAGGGTCTTAGAAAAAGAGGAAGACTCCCAATGAGATGGATTAACAATGATTGTGAGGTTGGCGTGGGACTGGGCAGTGTTTCCTTCTATTGTGCATAGAGTCATATGAGTCAGTGCTGACTCGATGACACCTAACAATAACACCAACAATGGGCAAAATATTGAATGATGCAGAAAACATCCAAGAAAGATGAAAGGACTACATAGTAACTGTACCCAAAACAAACGGTTAATGTTCAACTGTTTAAGAGATAGCGTGTAATCAAGAGCCAGTGATACTGAAGGAAGAAGTCCAAGATGCAGTGAAGGCATTGGCAAAAAACAAAGCTCCAGGAATTGGTGGAATGCAAATTGAAATCTTTCAACAAACTGATTCTGCCCTGGAGATTCTCACTTGTCTATGTCAAGAAATTTGGAAGACAACTACCTGGTCAACTGATTGGAAAAGAGCCATATTTGTGCCCATTCTAAAGAGAGGTGAACCAGCAGAATGCAGGAATCATTTAACGAAACCATTAGTATCACATGTAACTCACATTTTCCTGAAGATAATTTAAAAAACGGTTGCAACAGTACATTGACAGAGAATAGTCAAAATTCAAACTGGATTCAGAAAAGGAATATCATTACTGATGTCAGATGGGTTTTGACTGATAGCAGAGAATACCAGAAATATGTTTATTTGTGTTTTATGTACTTTGTAAAGGCTTTTGACTGTGTAGATCAAGACAAACTATTAATAACATTTCAAAGAATGTGTATTCTATAGCACTTAATTGTACTCATGAGGAACACATACATAGACAAAAAGGCAGGTGTTCCAACAGAGCAAGGGGATCCTGAATGGTTTTAAATCAGGAAAGGTATGTGCTAGGGTGTATTCTTTCACCACACTTTTTCAATCTGTATGCTGAGCAAATAATTTGAGAAGCTGGAATATATGAAGAAGAATGTGGCATTAGAATTGGAGGAAGATTCAATGATATGCAGATGGTGCAATTTTCCTTATTAGAAGCAAAAAGGAGTAGAAATATTTACTGATGAAGATCAAAGCCTTCATATGGATTGCATCTCAGTGTAAAGAAAACAAAAATCCTTACCACTGGACCAATAATTAACATCATGATAAACAGAGAAAAGATTAAAGTTGTCAAAGGCTTCATTTTGCTTGGATCCATAATCAACACTTTTTGAAGGAGCAGTAAAGAAATCAATGGATGTATCACAATAGGCAAATCTGCTGCAACGAGCTCTGTAAAGTATTAAAGACCAAAGAGATCAGTTTGATTCATGATGTCAAGACTCTGATTTTTTTTTTTTTCCACTTGCCTCATATACATGTAAGAATTGGACAGTGAATAAATAAGACCCTAGAGGAATCAATGCCTTTGGATTATAGTGAGGGAGAAGGATATTGAAAGTACCATGAAACCAATCTGTGTAGGGAGAAGATCTGCTAGAATACTTCTTAGAAGCCAGGATAGTGAAACTTTGTCGCTCATACTTTGAACATGATACCTGGAGGGAGCAGTCCCTGGAGCAGAACCTCATGCTTGGTAGAGTGTGGTGGTGGTGGTGATGTGCCGTGGAGTCGGTTCCGACTCACAGTGACCCTGTATGGAGTTTCTGAGGCTATAAATCTTTACGGGAGCAGAAAGCCTCATCTTTCTTCCATGGAACAGCTGGTTGTTTTGAACTGCTGAGCTTGAGATTCATAACCACTATGCTACCAGAGCTCCTTTGGTAAAGTACAGCGTTGTTGAAAAAGAGGAAGACATTCAACTAGATGAATTGACACAGTGGCTGTAGCAATGGGTTCAAATGTAACAGCAACTGTGAAGATGGCATAGGACAGGGCTGTTTCTTTATGTTGTGAATAGGATCACTTTGAGTAGGAATTGACTCCATGGCACTTAACAACAGCAAATTAGACAGGTTGGTGATAAAATATTCAAATGTGGCTTTAAGTATTTGTTTTGAGCTGTGTTAAATAATAAAAGGCCCCCTTTCTTGCCTCTAGCAAAGCCAGAAGCAAAATTTGCTTCTAACACCCAGATGGTATATTTTTAATATTCACTGTAGGCAAGAAAAACAAACTACAAGTCATAGCTGCCCACCTGTCAAACCTACACAGTATATTCACAGTTCACATGAGAGAGACTTCCTATGTTCTGCAACGATAATACATACTGCAAATATACCAATATACCTTATAGAGCCACAGAGAGATAGTGTGATGTGACAGAAGGAAGCCTACACTAGGAAACAGAACACTGTATTCTGGTTTTGAGTTCTGCCATAAATTATACAGAAAAGTTTGTGCAAGTCTCCTAATCTTGCCAGACCTTTCTTTATTGGCAAAATGACAACAAAGGGATAGGAAAGTGGAGCTACAGGGATTTCAAGGACTGATTTCACTGAAGTAGATTACCGGGCTTTTCTTCCAAGGTTATGCTCCTACTTCCAATCTTTTGGCTAGCAGCTGTTCTCATGAATCATTTGTACTACTCACGGACTCCTACATTTTTGTTTTATTGTTGTTGTTGTTGCTAAGTGCTATTATTAAGTTGGTTCTGACTCATACTAACCCTATTTAGGATTTCCAAGGAGTGACTGGTGGGTTTGAACTGCCGAACTTGTGGTTCAAACTGACCTTGCTTATTCTATAGCGCCACACCAGGACTTTTGTCTGTTGTTGTTCTTAGGTGCCATGGAGTTGGTACCGATTCATAGCAACCCTATGCACAACAGAATGAAACACTGCCCAGTTCTGGTCCAACCTCACAATTGTTGCCATGCTTGAGCCTATTGATGCTGCCACTTTGCCAGTCCATCTCACTGGAAGTCTTCCTCTTTTTCTCTGACCCTTATCAAACATGATATCCTTCTGACAATATGTCCCACCTGACAATATGTCAGAGGTATGAGACATGAAGTTTGGCTATCCTGGCCTCCAAGGAGCCCTCTGGCTGCACTTCTTCCAACACATTATCTGTTGGTTCTTTTGGCAGCCATGGCACTTTCAATATTCTCCTCTAACACCATAACCTTTCTTCCATTTGCTTTAGTATCTCTATGCTGGAGAGCAAGTTTCAGTGTCTCTTCTGACATCCATATTGACCTTTTCTTTCTTGTCTTCTTAATGACTTTTAGTTTTCTTCCTGTATGATGTTCTTAATGTCATCCCGCAACTCTTCTGGTCTTTGGTCTTTAGTGTTTAATGTGTCAAATCTTTTCTTCAGATGATCTCTAAATTCAGATGGGTTATATTCATGATCATATTTTGACTCTCGTGGACTTGTTTTCATTTTCTTCAGCTTTGGTTTGAATTGGCATATGAGCAGTTGATGGTTTGTTCCACAATCTGACCCTAGCCTTGTTTTGATTCATGATATGGAGCTTTTCCATCGTCTGTATCCACAGATTTCGTCAATTTGATTTCTGTGTATTCCATCTGGTGAGGTCCATCTGTATGCTGTCTAAAGAAGGTATTTGAAATGAACAAATCATTGATTTTGCAGAATTCTGTTATGCGATCTCCAGCATCATTTCTATCACCAAGACCATATTTTCCAACTACTGATCCTTCCTCTTTGTTCCCAACCTTTGCATTCCTATCACACACAATGATCAACATATCTTTATTGAATGTTTGATCAATTTCTGATTGAAGATGTTGATAGAATTCTTCTATTTTATCCTCACTGGGTTTAGTGGTTGTTGTATAAATTTGAGTAATAATGGTATTAACTGGTCTTCCCTGTAGGCAGGCACATGGAGCATTGTGCCTGATGACTGATCTGGGTATGTTCTTTTTGACAATGAATAGAACACCATTCCTATTCAATTTGTCATTCCAGGCATAGTAAACCATGTGGTTGTCAGATTCAAAATGGCCAGTACCAGTCCATTTCAGCTCACTAATGCCTACAATATTGTTTATGCATTCCATTTCATTTTTGACAATTTCCAACTTTCCTAGATTCATACTTCGTACATTCCATGTTCTGATTATTAATGGATGTTTACAGTTGTTTCACTTCATTTTGAGTTGTGCCTCCTCAGCAAATAAAGATCCCACAGGCTTAACTCCCACAGGCTTTACTCAATTCGCGTCATCGTGGTCAATTCTACTTTGGGGAGGCAGGTCTTCCCCAGTCGCATTTTGAGTGCCTTCCAACCTGAGGGGCTCATTTCCTGGCACTCTGACAGTGTTTCTCTCCTATTCATAAGGCTTCCAATCACTAAATATTCGAAAGTAGTTAGTCAGTCCTTCTCCCTAGTCTGTCTTCATCTGGAAGCTCATCTGAAACCTGTCCACCATGGGTGACTCTGCTGGTATTTAAAATACCCATGGCATAGCTTCCAGAATCACAGCAACACAGAAGCCACCACAGTGTGACATACTGACAGACGAGTGGTGGGGACTTTTGTCTAATGATGTTTAAATGCAATTAGTTAATAACGGCCCCTACTTTCTTGTTTATTATACCTTGGGTGGTATCTAAATTGTTGCAGTACAAGGTGCATTTATCTGATAATTCGTTGGTGTCTACTAAAATATATACAACTTTCCACAGTATTATCCTCAAGAAGGTCTGAGTTTTGATATATCTAATTCATTTAACTTTCTTGTAGCTCCCCAGCTCACAAGCTGCTCCTTGGAAACCCTATACAGGGTTGCTATGGGTAGGAGCCAACACGATGACACTTAACAACAACAACATCTCAAAAAAAGAGAAAGCTTCACAAATTCTTTGCCATCAAAAAATAAATTATTTTTGCTTAAAATTTTGCCTTTCAGATGGAAAGTGTTCATTTGGTGTTGTTGTTGTTGTTGTTAAGTGCCATCGAGTCGGTTCCGACCCATAGCGACCCTGTACAGGGTTTCCGAGGGTGTAAATCTTTACGGGAGTAGAAAGCCTCATCTTTCTCCCACAGAGCGGCTGGTAGTTTCGAACCGCTGACCTTAAGGTTCGCAGCCCAATTCGTTGTTAGGTGCTGTCAAGTCAATTCTGACTTATAATGACCCCATGCACAATAGAACAAAACCCTGCCCAGTCCTTTGCAATTTTCACAATTGTTGCATTTGAGTCCATTGTTGCTGCCACTGTGTCAATGCATCTTAATGTGTGGGTATCCCTTTTTTTTTGTTGTTGAACTTTACCAAGCATGATGTCCTTCTGCAGGAACTGGTCCCTCCTGATACTATGTCCAAAGTATGAGAGACAAAGTCTGGCTATCATGGCTTCCAAGGAGCATTCTTGTTGTAGTTCTTCCAACACAGATTTGTTTGTTCTTCTATAAGACCACACACTTTAAATATTCTTCTCTAATACTATAATTCAATTGTTTCAATGCTTCTACTGCCTTCTTTATTCCTTGTCTAACATTCACCTGCAAATGAGGTCATTGAAACTATCAGGACTTGGGTTAGGTGTACCTTAGTCTTCAGACTGATATCTTTGGTGTTTAACACTTTAAAGAGATCTTTTGCAGCAGACTTGCCTAGTACAGTATGTAATTAAACTTCTTGATTATTGTTTCCATGAGTGCTGATTAGAGGTCCAATCAAAATGAAGTCTCTGACAACATCAATCTTTTCTCCATTTATCATGGTGTTAGTTATTGGTCCAGTGGTGAGCATTTTTGTTTTCTTTATATTGAGGTGCAATCGGTACTTAAGACTGTTGTCATTGATCTTCGTCAGTAACTATTTTAAGTCCTTTTCACTTTCAGCAAGCAACGTTGCATCATCAGCATATTGCAGGCTGTTAATGACTCTTCTTCTAGTCCTGATGCCACGTTCTTCTTCATATAATCATGTTTCTTGGTTTATTTGCTCAGCATATAGATTGAATAAGTATGGTGAAAGAATATGGCCCAGAATATGGCACACCTTTCTTGATTTAAAACCAGTCAGTATACTCTCATTCTCTTCAAATGACTGTCTCTTGAGCCAGTCCTCATGAGCATAGTTAAGTATTCTGCAACTTGAGGCTTGATTTTTTTCTTCAGTTTTTTCAGCTTGAGAAATGCTGAGTGTGTTCTTCACTTTTGTTTTTCTAACTCCAGATCTTTACAATTCACTACAATACTTGACTTTGCCTTTAAGAGCTGCTCTTTAAAATCTTCTTTTCAGCTTTTTTGCTTCCTCGTTTTTTCCATTTGTTTTAACATCTTTATACCATATAGGAAGTTGCTGATTCTCTTTTACATTCGTTTTGGTCTTTTCTTTCTTTAATATCTTTTTCTAGATCTTTGGCTTTATTCCTGTATCATGTTCTTGATGCCATCCCACAATTCATCTGGTCTTCAGCCATTCGTGTCTAATGCATCACATATGTTCTCGAGATGGTCTCTAACCAGGTGTGCTATGTTGTTGTTGTTGTTGTTAAGGACTATCTATAGTCATTTATGACTCATGGGGACCATTCATAGGTAGACCCACCAATCTTGAGGTTAGGAATCCAGTGTTTATTCTGCAGCACCACACCAGGACTCCAGATGAGCCATGGTTTGCGTCATATTTTTGCTTTCGTTGATTTGTTTTACTTTTCTTCAGTTTCAGCCTGAATTTGCTATGAGCAGTTGATGGCCTGCAACACAGTCAGCCCCTAGTCTTGTTTTGGCTTATCATATTGTGCTTTTCCATGGTCTTACCACATATACAGTCAGTTTGATTCTGTGTAAACATTTGATGAGATCTGTGTATATAGTCACCTTTTATGCTGTTAAAAAATGTATCTGCAATGAACAAGTCATTGGTCTTGCATAATTCTATCATGTACTCTTCATCGTTTCTATCACCAAGGCTATATTTTCCAACTACTGATACTTCTTTTTTGTTTACAACTTTCACATTCCAATCACTAATAATTTTTAATACATCTTGATTGCACATGTGATCATTTTGAGACTGAAGAAGTTGTTGTTGGTGGTTATGTGCTGTGGAGTCGGTTTTGACTAAGAGCAATCCTATACAGGGTTTCTAGAGAGTAAATGGTGAATTTGAACTGCCTACTTTTTGGTTTGCAGTCCAGTACTTATCCTAAATGCCACACCATGAGTCTATTAGAGATAAACTCAGGACAAATTCTGCACACTTCCTTTGGAGGAAGTATATAAAAAAACAACATACAAGCAAAAAGTTGTCATCTTGGTAATTCCAACTCATACCAACTTTACGTGTTGTAGAGTAGAACTGTGCTGCATAGGATTCCAATGACTAATATTTCAGAAGTATATTTCCAGGTCTTCTGTGGTACCTGTGGTTGGTATTGAGTCCCCAACTTTAGCAATTCAGGACTTTAGCCCTCTGCACTTTCCATCTCTATATAACAGGAATTTCTATACAACAGGAATTCCTTGAAGTAGCCCATAATACATGACTATTATCACTAAAAGACTTGTCTGGAAAGTTACAGCAATATAATTTATAAGTCATGTGGTGTATACATGTATGCCAATAAGCTAATTTTGTTATGACTTGAAACAGAAGAAATGATATAGCGTGAGCACAATCATTTGCTATAAACAGGTGAAAGACAATGCTTGGTACATTTGCATAATTTATACATTTTTCCACCCTTGAAAAATGACAGATTTTAAGCTTAACTCAGTGGTTTAATAGAAAGAGGTGACTCAAGTGAAAGGGAATAAAGTCTAAATAGGTTTTAGGTTTTAATATTCTAGTCTGCTTTACAAAGGCTCACAGATTACAAGGTATAGTGAAAGGTAAGGAAATGCTCTTTAGTGTTATCTAAGAAAATAAAAGTATAAACAGAAAGTTTGTTTCATTTTAATTTTCTTGATCTATAAGAATGTAATAAATGATCTTTGTCAAAAATTTGGAAAATGTAAAATGCGTATTAAGACAATAGAATTATCATTTTTCTTTTTACTATATGCTTGAATATACTTGGGATCATACTATGTAGGCAGCCTATATATTGCATTGGTTTTGCGTTGATAATATGGCATAAAATATTTTGAAAAACATTTCTAATGATTATAACATTCTAGTTCATGCATGTATCATTATTTAGTTAACAATTGTTCTGTTATTAGGCATTTGGATTGTTTCAGGATTTTATTGCTTGTATTTCTGTGTGTTCTGGAATTCGATCTAAAGTAATAATGAGTATGCTTATAGGTGTATAAATATTTCCCTTGTTTTTGTTATGGAAATTTCCAAATATACACAGTAGAGAAGAAAACATAATAAGCCTTTTTTCTCAGCATCTAAAATTATCAAGGTTTTTTTGACAGATTTGTTTCATCTAGCCACCTAATGTATCCTTTATGCAACATTTTAAAGCAAATCCCAGACATCATATCATTTTACATATAAATATCTCAGTATGCAGCTCTAGGTAATAATCGCATAACCACCCTGTTAGTGTTATATCAAAATAGTAATAATTCTTAATACCTTCTAATATTTAATCTGTATTTTCATATCTAGAATAGTGTCAAAGGTGTATTTCAATAACTGGTTTGTGCAAATCAGATTCCAAACAAAGTCCACTTGGTATCTAGTTATGATGTTTCTTAAAATAAAAAACCTATAGGTGTTGAACTCATTCTCATTTATAGTAATCCTATGTGTCACAAAGTAGAACTGCTTCATAGAGTTTTCTAGGCTCTGCAGCCACAATGCTCCTTGGAGGCCAGGATGGCCAAACTTCGTCTCTCATACTTTGGACATATTGTCAGGAGGAACTAGCCGCTGGAGAAGGATCTCATATTTGGTAAGGTAGAGGGTCAGAGAAAAAGAGGAAGACCCCAATGAGATGGACTGGCAAAGAGGCAGCATCAGTGGGCTCAAACGTGGCAATAATTATGAGGTTGGTCCAGAACTGGGGAGTGTTTCATTCTGTTGTCCATAGAGTCACTATGAGTTGGTACCAACTCAATGGCACCGAACAACAGTAATTTCTCTAGAAGTAGATCTTCATCCTTTCTTCTGTGCTTTGCTGGGTGGGTTCCTACTGCCCAACCTTTGTGGTTACTAGTCAAGTTCAAGCTACTTTTGATGTTTCTTAAGAGTCTCTTATTTTAGAAGTGTCTCCTATTGTAGAATAAACTTCACTTAATATTTTTACAATTGTTCCACTGTTTAGGAAAGCTGGATCTTAGTCCTTTAAAATACTCTACATGCTGCTTCAGCTGATGGCTTCTTGTAATCTCCTTCCACTTGTTCATTCTTTGCTTGTATTTCCTCTGAACCAAAAGTTAGGTTTAGAGCTTGAATAAATTCAAACTTAACATTTTATCAAGAATCCTCCTCTGATGGTGCTGTACACTCTGTTATATCACATCATGAGTCACATGTCTTTGTTCTGCCTTCAGAGATGCTATGTTTGATCAGTGGTGCTGTAGGAATCTATTGGGCGTTCAAAGTCACCAGCTGCTTCATGGAAATCCTATACATAGTCACTGTGAGTCAGAACCAACTAGATGGCATTTATCAACAAGAGGAAGATTGATCAGTGTATTAAGGAAGTCTAGCCAGATCTTTCTATTATAAAGGTCCCAACAATGTTTCCCCTAGTAGAGTTCAAGACTAATGAGAAACATTGCAAATATTAGTTATTTCACTAGTGGTTTGCACAAAGTATTTATTAATTTTATACTGCTATCTGTATTAGCTAGACTTCTTCTATAACAAAGAATTTTGTCTCATCTACCATTTATTAGGGAGCTCTGGTAGTGTAGTGGTTACAAATCGGGCTGTGAACCTTAAGATCAGCAGTTTGAAACTACCAGCTGTTCCGCGGGAGAAAGATGAGGCTTTTGGCTCCCGTAAAGATTTACAGCCTCGGTAACCCTGTACAGGGTCGCTATAAGTCAGAACCGACTCCACGGCACACAATAACAACAACAACCATTTATTTATTAGAGGGAAGTCAGTGTAAATGCTTGACTTTTGACTCTGATTTATCTGTTTTCAGAGAAAATGAGTTTGTGAGTTATTATTATTTTAAAATGATGAAATACATATTTTAATATATTGTAATTAAAAAAAATAATTTTTATCTTCAAGTTGTCCTGATTTGTTGTTGTTAAGTGCTACCAAGTCGATTCTGACCCATAATGACCCTGTATAGAGTTTACAAGGAGCAGCTAGTGAGCTTGAACTGCCAATTTTGTGGTTCAAACAGACTTTGCAAGCCAGTGCATTAACCTACAGCGTCACACCAGGATGTCTGTCCTGATTTAGGCCAAGGAATCCTTTCAAGTTGGGTTCAGTGTTATTTTGATACTTCTAATTTCTCATTAAGCTGTTAATGATAATCTTAGTTTTAAAATAGAATAACAAGTGTCCTCAAGCACAGACGTGTTCAGTATGTGTTAGTTAAACAAATGTATGTATATGTGGAATGCTGTTCTCATTTATATTGTGTGAGAGTTCTCTCTGTCAATAGTTCTCCTATACATGGTTTGGCAAATTCGGTTAAACACTGTTCTATATTTAATGCTGTTCTTTTACATCTGATATTCTATGCTCTGTTTTCCTTTACCCCATTTATTACCTCAACATAGTGCTGATCATGTTGTTATTGTTGTTGTTAAGTGTCATAGAGTCGGATTCCAACTCATAGCAACACCGTATAGGGATTCTGAAGAGCAGCTGGTAAACTTGAACTGCAAGCCTTCCAGTTCAAGTGGACTTTGCAGCCCAGTGCATTAACCAACAAGGAGTAGGTAATCAATATTTGTTGAGTGAGTAAATTGTTGTTGTTAAGTGCCATCGAGTTGGTTCCTACCCATAGCAACCCTGTATAGGGTTTCCGAGGAGCAGCTTGTAAGCTAGAACCACAGACCTTGCAGTTCAAACAACTTTGCAGTCTATCGCATTAACCCACAGTGCAATACTAGGACTCTGAATGAGTAAATAAGTACCAGAAAATTATGATGAAATATGCACAAAAATATGCACTATCTGGGAATTTTAAGTTACAAATGGAGACCAAATCTGACTGGAGTGTGCAAATTATCCTTGGGAGTCCAAATGATTTATATTGTTATTATTTATAGGAGACATCATTAATGAGTTAATGTACTGTGTGAATTTCAGACAAGTGTGGTGAAAAATATATGTGCTAATCAATATTTTGGAAAAATTGAAAAAAGCATGCTTTCAGAATCTGTCATCATTAAATGTAGATAAATGCCTACTAAATCAGAAATGATGAAATACTATATTGCAGACCTTGAAATGTGAAATCACAGGCGAATCCATGTGATCAACTTCAACCATGTTGACAAAAGAGAGGACATCGCAGAGGGCATTAACAGTGATTTCTTAAACCCCTCACTTCACATTGGAAGATCTGTCCTCTGGACAAATATTCTTAAGAGAAAAGTGACTTTAGTTTCTTGCAAATATAGGTACCAGTCTCTTAGTAATTTGCTGTTCAATATTCTTTTTAAGTGAAAAAAAAAAATCTGAAATGATAAAGAAAAGTAAATTAAATGATTCAAAATAAGCACTATAATTTGTATAATGGCAATGATACTTTTTGGAAATTTAAATTTATATAAAAAATATATGAAGTAAATGATTTGAGCATTTATCAGGCAGGAAGAGGCAGAAGTACAGAGTAGTGGTGGTAGTTGTGTGCCACCAACTTGTTTCTGATTCTTAGTGACCTGTAGAGGGCTTCTGGCACTATAAATATATACAGGAGCAAAAAGCCTCATCTTTCTCTCATGGGATGACTGGTAGATTTGAACTATTGTCCTTGCAGTTAGCATCCACTTATAATCCACTATGCTACCAGGATGCATCAGAATTAAAGAGTAGGACAGAGAATTACAAGCTACTTTTTGCCTCTATTTATTTTAATTTCCTATACAGAGAGACATATTTAGAAATGAATATAACTCTTGGAAGTATGCCCTAAGTCACATCATTTTAGAGCAAAAGCCAGGTGATCTCAAAAATGAAGAGCATTAGGTGGTAAGCATATGTATAGCAACTAATATTCCAATGATAACCCTTTGCACCATATAGCAATATATTTTAGGAAAATCATGCAAGATGGAAATTGGGATCTACATTAAAATCATTAAGAGCACCAGAAATGGTAAACACATGAATAGATACAAAATAAATTCTGACTTTTCTATAAAGTTATCTGGAATCATGATAGATGCATTGTAATTACTAACTGTACACATATTTCTTGAACTCATTCTATCTTACTACACAATGATTGAGTTGCTATTGCTGGAAATGTTTAGATGAAACATATTATGCAGTTTCATATAATAGTTTGTAGCATGATATGGTACAAACTAAAAAAAGATACATCATCAAGATATGTGGCCTTCACATGAAAAATTGACATTGAGTATTAGGAAAATCACAGAAAGCTTTATGGAGGAGGTGAAATAAAGGTAAGCATGGAGGGAGATTTGGAAATAGAATCAAGGAATGCTTTTTTCCTTAAAGTACATACATATGTTAATTAGAAGTTGCTGCCTCCCAAATTGCATCTCAACTTAAAGAAAACATAAATCCTCACCACTGGATCAATGAACAACATTCTTATCAATGGAGAAAAGATTGAAGTTGTCAAGGATTTCATTCTTCTTGGATCACCATCAACACTCATGGAAGCAGCAGTCAAGAAATTGAATAACGTATTATTGCATTAGGCACATTTGCTGCACAAGATCTTTTAAAGTGTTGAAGAGCAAAGATGTCAGCTTGAGGACTAAGGTGCTCCTGACCCAAGCCATGGTATTTTCAGTAACCTCATATGCATGCGAAAGCTGGACAGTGAGTAAGGGAGAGCAAAGAAGAATTGATGTATCTGAGTTATGGTGTTGGAGGAGAATATTGAAAGTGTCATGGACTGACAAAAGAACCAACAGATGTGTGTTGGAAGAAGTGCAGCCAGAGTGCTCCTTGGAAGCCAGGATGGCCAAACTTCATCTCTCATACTTTGGAAATATTCTCAGAAGGGACCAGTCACTGGAGAAGGATATGATGTTTGGTAAGGCGGATGGTCAGAGAAAAAGAGGAAGACTTCCAACGAGACGGATTGGCAAAGTGGCAGTGTATTGGGCTCATGCGTGGCAACAGTAGTGAGGTTGGTCCAGGATTGGGCAGTGTTTTGTTCTGCTGTGCATAGGGTCACTATGAGCCAGCACTGATTTGATGGCATCTAACAACAACAACAGTCTCCCAAATTACTACTTCAGAAAACTCCATTGCTGAGAAATAGCCATTTAAGTCATTATGTAAATTCAATAGAGAATGATTTTATTCGAAGAGTAATTATCTAGTGCTGCTATAACAGAAATATTATTAGTGGATGGCTTTCAGCAACAGAAATACATTCTGTCACAGTTTAGGAGGATGCAAATCTGACTTCAGGGCACTAGCCCTAGTGGAAATCTTTCTTTCTCTTTTGACTCTGAAAGAAGGTCCTTGTCTCCTTTCAGCATCTGTGGGCCTGGTGTTCCATTGAAGATCTCCATCTGTCCTGGCATCAATCTTTCCTTGGATCTGGAGGCTCTCAGTATAGCAATCCTGGGTCCAAAGGATGCTCTCCACTCCCTATTCTTCTTTTGGGTGGTAGTGACTAATAGATTTGAAACACTGACTTAGCTGTTAGCAGTGCAACATCTAATCCACAATGCCACTAGGCATCCATTACTATAAAGAAACAAGCCACACTCACTACCATTGAATGATATGGATTCATAGTGACCTTGTACAGAGTTCCTGAGGCTGTAAATCTTCATAGGAGCAGAAAGCCTCATCTCTCTTCCACAGAGCAGCTGGTGGATTTGAACTACTGACCTTATGAATAGCAGTGCAGTGTTTATCCTATAATACATATAGAGGCTAGAATTTATAACACATGACAAAATAGAGGATGATTACATAAGATCACAAAATGCAGGACAACCACACAATACTGGGAATTATGGTCTGCTATGGTGCAAGCCATGGTGTTTTCAATAACCTCATATGCTGGACAGTGAATAAGGAAGAACGTAGAAGAATTGATGCATTTGAGTTACGGTGTTGGAGGAGAATACTGAAAGTGCCATGGGCTGCCAAAAGAACCAATAGATCCATTTTGGAAGAAGTGCAGCCAGAGTGCTCCTTAGAGGCCAAGATGGCCAAACTTTGTCTCTTATACTTTGGACATATTGTCAGGAGGGACCAGTCACTGGAGAAGGATATCATGTTTGGTAAGGTGGAGGGTCAGAGAAAAAGTTGAAGACCACCAACGAGATAGACTGACCAAGTGGCAGCATCGATGGACTCAAGCATGGCAACAGTAATGAGGTTGGCCCAGGATTGGGCAGTGTTTAGTTCTGCTGTGCATAGGGTCACTATGGGTCGGTACCAACTCAGTGACACCTAACAACAACAACAATATGACGCTGAAGGATAAGCAGTGGATGGATAACCACAAGTTTGGTGGTTCAAACCCATCAGCCTGTCCTCAGAAACCCTATACAGCATCTCTATGAATTCTAACTGACATAGTGGTACTTAACAACAACAAAGTTGACACAAATTTTTGGGGACACAATTCAGTCTGTGACAACTGTGCAACATTATTCTCAATAGTCAATTAAAGTATGTTTTCTGCATTCTCAATATATGAAATAATAGAAGCCAGAGCTGGCTCTGTTAATAAAGCACCTTAATTCCATTGTCTTTAAAACTAGGGAAAATAATAGACCATTTACATCTAAAAAAAAGTTCACAAAATTAGTTTGTGTTCAAATAATATATATCATAATTTGATCAGCTAGAATAATTTCAAAAGTCTATGAATCTAACAAATTTAATCAATTATTTTTGCCCTCCCCTAGTTCTCTGCTTCTTTTTCTTCCCTCCCCAAATAAACAACATGCCTATTCTGTTAACTATGAGACCAAATGCAGATTAATTTTTAATTTATTCTTATATTTTCACTATTTTAAATAATATGCTTTCACTGAATTGCATGTGGTCTGTAGCAAAAGAGAACATTTCTGAAACTTTCTTCTTAAATGTTGAGAAAATTGTTCACAGCGATTACTGTCTTTGACATAATCTTGTGGAATCTGTGCATGCCTTTCTCTATATCCTGAAAGGTGATGAAGATTTAAGACAGAACTCTGAGTCTGAATTTATATATGCGAGGGCTTCAGAAAATTCCTGGGAAAACTCCATTATCTTTTAATTCTAAGAACTTTGCAAGAACTTTTTGAAGCTCCCTCATAAAAGGAATTCATAATGGCTCCCTTTTTTGTTTTCTGCTTTCTTAAATGATACTTGATTTAATCTTTTTACTATCTAATAAAAGCTCCAAAACCAGACTTCATAAAAATGGAGTTGGAGTATTTAAAAAAAGACAAGTCATATCACAATAATGCAAATGACAGAGCTCTGATGCAATTCACTGACTCATTCTTTTTGCAGAAAGAAAACCTATTATTTCTGGCAGATTACCTAACCCTGCAGAAAATACAGACTGTGTGTTTGAAATCCAAATGAGTTGTCCAAAAAATTAATCATTGAAGTTGGTTGAAGTCTTACCTCATCAGTATTCAATGTGTCTGCCTTAAGATGAAAGAGGAAAAGAAACTCCTCAGGTGGAGAAAAATAGAAGGAACTTTATCAGAGAGGAAAGGCTGCTGTCCTTTACTCATACCCAGCTCCCATTGACTTCAATCAATTCCAGCCTCTCAGCAAGAAGAACTTTGCTGCAGGATAGAGTTTTGAACTTCACTAATGCTATTACAAGGGGATCAAGGCTTTCATAATAAGTTTCATAACTTGGATACAGAAAGAATCACTGGACACTGGACAGACTTGGAAAATTATGTTAACTTCATGAATATGATCTTTTTTGGAGATGGAAAGTTGTAGAGTAGGTGAACATGTTCATATAGATGTATAGTTGTTGGAACTGAAAGTTTTATGAGGCTATCATAATGTTATATAAGTAGTTTCCATTCATGGGTTAAGGGGGATATATTTGAATCATAAAATCAAGAATTTGGAATATGATAAATTTGGTTATGAGAGAAGAACTAGTCAGAATCTCCTTGCTTCATATCCCACTTCTGTACCCCTGTCAATATTCCAATTAAGAATTTGCCCTGTGGGTTAATGCACTGGACTGCAAAGTTGGTTTGAACCAAAAGGTCAGCAGTTGAAACTCACCAATCCCCCTTGGAAACTCAATACAGGGTCGCTATGGGGCTGGAACCTACTCAGCAGCACTTAACAACAACATAATGGGTCAAGTGAAGCATGCTAGTTTTACATGCACTGTGTCATTTACTCTTGCTATAATCTTTTGATATAAGAAAGTCAAGTCATGAAAAGTTAAGATAAGTTTTCTAGGCTATTTACCTAGAATGATAGGATATAGCTACTTAAATTTCTGCTCCTGTAAAGATTTACAGCCTCGGAAACCCTGTACAGGGTCGCTATGAGTCGGTACCGACTCCACGGCACATAACAACAAACAACAACACAAAATAAAAGATTATTATGAATCAGTTTTCATAGAGGACACAGAATGCCTCCATTCCTTTCCTATAGAGCAATTTCATGCCAAACCCTCTTATCTGGTTACAAGATTTATTTGACAAAACAAGATTGGCATTGCCAGGCATGGCTCTGTATCAGAAACCATCCCTAATAAGTACACTAAATAATTTGAAAAGGATTAGGCATGGAAAATGGAGACCATTTTGAAGTTGTCAATCATTTCATTTTACTTGGGTCCATAATCAACATCTATGGAAGCAATGATCAAGAAATTGAAGGAAATATTTTATTGGCCTAATCTGTAAAAAACTCCTTTAAAGTGTTAGAAAATGAATATGTCACTTTGAGGGCTAAGGTGCACTTAACCCAAGGCAAGGGATTTTCAATCACCACATATACAGGTGAAAACTGGGTAATGAATAAAGCAGATCATAGAAGAATCTATTCATTTGAATTATGGTATTTACATAAAATATTGAATATTCAATGGGCTGCCAAGAGAATGAACAAATCTGTATTAAAAGAAGTAAAGCTAGAATGCTCCTCAGAAACAAGAACTGAGAGATTTTATCTCATATGCTTTGAACATTTATCAGGAGGTATCAGTCCCTGGAGATGGGCATCATGCTTGGTAAAGTAAAGGGTACATGAACAGGAGGAAAACCCTCAATGAGATGGATTGCCACAATGGGAGCAACAAAGAGCTCAAACATAGCAGTAAGTGGGAGGACTGCGCTGGACTGGGCAGTGTTTTGTTTTGTTGTTCATAGGGTTGCTGTGAGTCATTCTCTACTTGATGACACCTAATGACAACAACAAAGTCTGCTTCCGGCAGGAAGCTGTGAGGTAGAGCAAAGCTGGCCCCTTGGGACCTCTCCTCCCAGGCAGTCACTTCTCAGTCTTGTACAGACCCTGGCTCTTTTGACAGTTACCACCAGCCTTCTCCCAAGGGAGCAGAAACTCCCCTACATGACCTAATGAATGTAGTGAGGTCTTCCTGGAGCCTAGATTGCAGATTATCCATTTCCCACTCCACCATTCGTCTGTCAGGTTGTCTTGTGTGCTGTTATGATGTTATAACATTGGTATTTGAAATAACAGCAGGATCACCCTGAGTGGACAGGTTTCAGGGGAGCTTCCAGACTAAGACAGACTAAGAAGAAGGAGGGACAGACAACTTATAAATGCTTAGCCACTGAAAACCTTGTAACTAGAAGCAGAGCATTGTCAAATATAATGCTGGAGGATGCGCCCCTCAGGCTGGAAGGCACTCAAAAGGTGACACACAAGGTTGTAGAGCTGCCTCCTCAAACTACAGTTAACCATAATAATGTGAATAGAATAAAGATTTTGGAAATTTAATTTGCTGATGGGGCACAACTCAAAATGAGGAGAAACAACTACAAACACCCATTAATAATTGGAACATGAGATGCGTGAAGCATAAATCTAGGAAAACTAAAAGATGTCAAAAATGAAATGGAAGCATGATGACCAATATCCCAGGTATCGCTATGGATGTTAAGTGCCATCGAGTCAGTTCTAACTCACGGCGACCCTGTATAGGGTTATCAAGGAAAGGCTAATGGGCTTGAACCACCAGTATTGTGGTTAGCAGCCCAGTGCTTATCCTACAGAGCCATACAAGGACTCCATCCTAGACATTAGTGAGCTGAAATAGACTGGTACTGGGTGTTTCAAATCCAAAATCATGTGGTTTACTATGCCAAGAATGGCAAATTGAAGAGGAATGACATAGCACTCATCATTAGAAAGAAGATTTCAAGATTTAACTTTAAATACAACAATGTCTGTGATAGGATAATAACCATACACTTATAAGGAAGAATAGTTAATACCACTATTATTAAAATTTACATACCAACCACTGAAGTCAGTGATGCTCATGGCTGCAGTTAGGTCTTCTTGGGCACCTGAGTTGGTCTGCAGCGGCGGAGACTCGGACGCAGGCACCGGGAAGGCGGCTCGCAAGGTAGCGGTTGTTTATTTTCAGGGTCCTTCCACTCAGCTTCTTGCCTTCAAGGCCACCTGATAAATTTCCAGATGCCACTGTTGGTTGTCATACTGCACCTCGGGATTTAATTTTCAGCCTGTTTTGTTTTTAAACTCTCTTTCCCTCTCCACACCCATTGTTCTGGCCCTTTCCCTATTAAAAAACAGTTCAGGGCTGGCTCTTGTGCTGAGAGTATCTGTGTGTATGCATGGCAGAAAAGCCCACCAGTGGTGGGGGTGGGGAGTGTCCACTCATTCAGGCACCCCCTCTAGTCAACAGAATGGAGGTGTGCAAACAGTGGGGGGGCCAATGAACAGATATCAAAAGAAAAAAGATAAGAACAAAGCAAAACCGGCAAAGTGTATTGTCCACCGTTGCTCTGAGGTTCCCGCAGCATTATTCCATGATGGATCTGCTCCCCTGCTTGGTCTTGTCGTTTGGTCTCACCCAAGTTGGCTCCAGGCCGCTGAGCCCGGCAGATTCAAAAGTACGTGATTTCTTACTTCCGCTACCAGTTCCAGTATCTATAAGCCTTCAAACTTTATAACTATTTCTACCTATGTGGTTCAGAGTTTTGGAGACCTGCCCTGAACCTGCTTCACCTGGTATTCTGTGGTATTGCTGACAGCGAACATCACTGCACCTCCTCCCTATCTGCCATCAAGCCCCACCTCTCTTGGCTATACTTTTTCCAAGACAGATTTGTTGGTTCTTCTGGCAGTCCATGCTATTTTAAACATGAGGGGCTCAACAAGATCTGATTATTATTATGTTGTTGTTTTTAAGTGCCATTGAGTCAGTTCCAACCCATAGTGACCCCACAGACATCTGTTATCGCTGTGTTGAGTCTGGTCATCTTGCCAAGGATTGTGATCTTCAGGAGGATGAAGCCTGCTATAACTGCGGTAGAGGTGGTCACATTGCCAAGGACTGCAAGGAGCACAAGAGAGAGCGACAGCAGTGTTGGTACAACTGTGGCAAACCAGGCCATCTGGCTCGTGACTGTGACCACGCTGATGAGCACCAGTGCTATTCTTGTGGAGAATTTGGACATATTCAGAAAGACGGCACCAAAGTGAAGTGTTATAGGTGTGGTGAGACTGGTCATGTAGCCATCAACTGCAGCAAGACAAGTGAAGTCAACTGCTACTGCTGTGGCGAGTCAGGGCACCTTGCACGGGAATGCACAATTGAGGCTACGGCTTAATTCTTTTCCTTGGTCGCCCCTCCTTTTTCTGATTGATGGTTGTATTCTTTTCTCTGAATCCTCTTCACTGGCCAAAGGTTGGCAGATAGAGGCTACTTCCAGGCCAGTGAGCTTTACTTGCTGTGTAAATAGAGGAAAGGGGTGGGGAAAAAAAATAGACTTTCTACATTTAACTACAAAAAAAAGTTTATGTTTAGTTTGGTAGAGGTGTTATGTATAATGCTTTGTTAAAGAACCCCCTTTCCGTGCCACTGGTGAATAAGGGATTAATGAATGGGAAGAGTCAGACCATTAAGCCCGTTCTGGGTTTCTTGAAACGTTCCCATGTAGGAGGTAAAACAATTCTGGAAGTGTCTATGAACTTCTGTAAGTAACTTTAATTTTAGCATAATGATGGCCTTGGATTGTCTGACCTCAGTAGCTAGTCAATAACATCAAGTAACATCTATATCAGGCCCTACATAGAACATACAATTGAGTGGGAGTAAACAAACACAAACATGCGTGTTAATGACGATGAGAGAGAAATACCAGGATAAAAGTCTAAAAAGGAACAACTTCATCACAGAGTTGATGCTGGATATACACATGGTGATGGCAAAGGTTTAGAACACACTTTTTTTTTTTTTTCTCTTCAAAGACTAAATCTAAAACCCAGAGTAAACATCAATGCTCAGAGTTACCATAATTTGGAGCTGTTCAGGAATTGCAAAGAAATGCACTTTCACAGAAATCAAGATGTTATTTTTGTATGCTATATCACTTAGACAACTGTGTTTCATTTGCTGTAATCAGTTTCTAAAAGTTAGATGGTAAAAGCAACTGAAGTCCTAGAAAATAGAAATGTAATTTTAAACTATCCAATAAAGCTGGAGGAGGAAGGGGAGTTTGACTAAAGTTCTTTTGTTTCAAATTTTCATTTGATATACATAGTACAAAATGTCCTATTAAACGGGAATGTGGAGGACTGAAAGCTGATAGTTTGGACTTTTCTTTTTCTACTAGCTCAGTAATTTTGTAAGTAAAGAAAAACTGCTATTATAAGGAAACAGAGCTTAATCTTTTTGTGACCCATGGGACATAGTTTGCCCACCTACATTTTCCACCTCTGGGGTTTACTGAGAAGATGCTATCCCACTTTTAATGCATGCTGCCATGTAGTAGGGCCCTATATAGCTGTGAAACTGAAAGAATGGGCCTCATCCCACCAATCCAACACAGAGATCCCCCCCCCATCAGGACATATGCATCCCACTAATTATACCAAAAGCTACTTTATCTCAAAAAATGTTGATTTTATGCAAAATGTCATCCATTATTGAATATTCCAAAACAATTTGGTCTTGAAAAGGTCAAATACTTTGGTGTCACAATTTAATTGTTCTACAAGATTATAGATTATTTCATTTTCTTTATAATTCATTAGAGTGCCCTTTTGCTGTTTTTCATCTTGAACTGTTAAATACTATTGCTGTCTTGGGTATTATCAAATTTAGGAGGGAGCTTTGTAAGGAGCTGGAAAATTGGGATTCCTTGGGTTTTTATTTTATTATTTTTTTTTTAAAGCTCTGAAAGGGACCCTGGAAATGATCTGGTTTAATTGGCTCACTTTATAAATGAGTTATTATAAGGTTAACTTAACTTGAAGGGCATGAGAACTCCCCAAGTACCCGTCACACTCCAGTCTCCTTTCCCTCCCTAACTAAATTAAATACAGTTAGCTTATATTTCCCCAACTTTGTTTTCTCTTCCACTGCCATTGATTTCTCACCCTGGATCTATTGTGTGCTTTACATCCTCCATACGGAGTTCTGGTAGGTTTGTGATGGTATGTCACTTATTGGTGTTTCAGCTGTGCTGTGCACATTTCAACTATGTAAAACTAATAGTTTAAAACTCAAAGACTTAATATTGAGGGTGTCACTGCTAAATATAATTTGGGGGTAGGGTAGTATACATGGGGTCATCGTCATCTATGGTTTCTGGTGTTGTATAAGAAAACACAAAACGCAGTAAATGACATCTGTTGTGGTTCTTTTAGGGCACCCCAGTTCTGATTAATAGTTTTTTTTTTCTTCTTTGTTACACATAGCTTTCTTTATGTGTTGATTAGGGGGAATGTTTTTCTTTACACAACCATTCCATTGTTCTGCCTGTGTACAACATAGTTTTGTTTTGAGACTTTTGGATACACATAATTAAGAACCTATCCTAGCAGATCACAAAGTGTTCCTTTGCAAGATAAAATTTGTGTTGACCTTGATGACTAAGCAAATGCAACATAAGTATGTATGTTTTATAAGGAAATCTAAGACCCTATGTGCAGTTCATACAGCAATTAATGTTTTGTTGTGAAATTTGGTTTTAAGGTGCCTTTTTAAAAAAAAAAAAAACATTTTCAGAAAAGAGCATTGTCTTGAGTGTCTTTAAAAAAGACCAACGGCCCATCTTGTTAGTTTGGAATGTCACATTGATGCATGAATGGTTTGGTCAAAGTGAGGTTTGGAGTGAGCAGCTTTCACCTTTGGGTAAAAACCTGCATTCTTAACTTGAAATGAATTCCTTCTTTGCAGGGAGACCTGGGCTAGAAAGAAAACCAATCTCTTATTTTATACCTGGTTAGGCTTCCCATCCCTACAAAAATGGGCAAGGATTTTTGGTTTTGGTTTTTGTTTTTCCTCATGGGTTGAGGGGATGAGGGAAAAGTTAAATGGAGGTATTGCAATGAATTATGTCTAATGAATAAAACTTCATCTTGTTTTTGCTTCCCTTTTCAAAAAAAAAAAAAGAAGCTGAAAGAGGACGTTAAAGTCATACTCATATTAGGCTACAGATTTTTTTTCTCCTCCTTCTCTCCCTCCTCTCCCTTTTCTGTGATTATAGACTACAGTATCCAATCTAGTTTTTGTTTTATTTATTTAGGTGGTTTTTTGTTTTGTTTTGTTTCTGCTGTTGCTGTTTTGCTGTTTTATGCTCCCCCCTTTTACATTCGGGGCACTCTTTCTCTCCCTATATTACACAAGAAGAGACAGCAACTGCTGCCTTATAGTCAAGATACAATCACATTCTACAAAATACCAAAATCCAGGCAAGAACCAATACCAACTGCCATACACCAGGGAGGCAGACAACACCTGTGAAAGTTACTCTGAGTTAAGCAATAAGAAGAGCGAAAAGATAATCCCACATCCTGATCACGCCTACTTGGAGGCAATCAGAAAGCATAAAAAATAGCAAAACACACACTCAATTATGTATTAAGGCCACAGATAAACACTAGACATGTCCAAGAAACAAATAACCTTGCCAACTAACTAGGAGAGCTCCATCTTCATGCCCATTTTTTAAAAAAGTGATCCAGCAGCATGAAGAATTATCAAATATTATCTTTTCTCTAAAAAAGAAAACAAAAAACAAAGTGTAAGAGACAAAATCTCAACATCTTCACTTATAAGGAATCTTCTGCCTATACTTTTTTCCAAAGATAGATTTGTTGGTTCTTCTGGCAGTGCATGCATGTTATTTTCAGCATTCCTTACCAGCACCACAATTCAAATGCATCTATTCTTCTATGGTCTTCCTTACTCATAGCCCAACTTTCACTTGTATATGAGGTGATTGAAAATACTATTGCTTGGACCAAGCTCACTTTAGTCCTCAGAGGTATATCTTAGCTCTTTAACCCTTTGAAGCAGACTTGTCTAATGCAGTATGCCTTTTGATTTCTTGACTGCTGCTTCCATGAATATTGATTGTGGATTCAAACAAACTAAAGTCTGACAACTTCAAACTTTTCTTCATTTCTCATGATGTTATTTACTGGTCGAGTTGTGAGGATATTTGCTTTGTTTACATTGAGGTGCCATGTATACTGAAGGCTGTGGTTGTGGTCTTTGATCTTTATCAGTAAGTATTTTAAGTCTTCTTCACTTTAAACAAGCATGGTTGTGTCATTTCCATATTGCGTGAGCCTGCCTCCAATGTCACATTCTTCTTCATATAATCAAGTTTCTTAGATTATTTGCTGAGCATACAGATTGAATAAGTATGATGAAAGAATACAAACCTCACACACTTTTCCTGATTTTAAACCTTTCAGTATCTCCTTGTTGTATTCAAATGCTGCTTTTTAAAATCTATGTACAGGTTCCCCATGAGCACAATTAAGTGTTCTTGAATATTCATTTTTGCAATACAATCTATTGTTTATTATGATCCACATAATTGAATGACTTTGTACAATCAGTAAAGCCTAAGTTGTCAAATTTCTGGTATTTTCTGCTTTCATCCAAGATCTTTCTGATGTCAGCAATGATATCCTTCATTCCATGTCCTTTTCTGAATCTGGCTTGAATTCTACCAGCTCCGTGTTAATATACTGCTGCAATCATTATTTAGTTATCTTGAGCAATGTTTTGCTTTTAAGTGAAATTAATTACCTGGAAGTATCAAACTAAAAGGGAAGAACATACTCAGCATTTCTCAAGCTGAAGAAACTGTCCATGGACTCAGGAGAGTCCCCAGTTCTAACCATATTTTGGACCAACCTGCCTTTCCTCTTCTCTCTCTCATCTCCAGGTTTATGGAAGTCTATGGAACGTGGTTGAGGTCTAATTCAGCCTATATCTTCATTGCTTCCTCTTTGCCACTTCCACTCACCAATGGACCAACATGGCCACCTACAAGCTTACAGTCCTGCTCCTGTGTTCCCTTTGAGTTTCAGTCTTGAAGTGGGGTTTGTCCTGAAGGGACTTGATTGCTTGCCTTCATGGTGCAATTGACTAGTAAGGTTGGTTTTGCTTACAATACTTTGTGAACTCAAAGAAGCCTTGTTCCAAGGATTAAAGAAATTGTGGGTTCATGTCTTAGGAAATATGAGTTGTTGAGTTCACTGAGTCAATTCCAACTCATAGCAACCCTGTATAGGGTTTCCTAGGAGTGACTGGTGAGCTTGAACCACCGACCTTGCCGTTCATACCGAACTTGTAGTCCAGCATGTTAATCTGTGGGGTCTAAGTATTAAATGAACATTCTCATTCAAATCAATCTTTTTATGATAGGAAAAAGGGCTTGTGTATTCCCGGAGGCACATAGGGGAAGACAAGTACTCTATTCTCTCCTTGCATCATCCTCCTTTATTTACCTAAGGAGAAATGAGGGGCCTTGGTCTTTTCATGGGGAATAGTGTATGAACATATGCTGGGTATAGAACCCCATGACTTGTTTCCACTATGGCTTCTGACACATTTTTATGAATTCCCTAATATGAGACTTCTGACCCATTCTTATGCCTTTGTTGATAATATAGTTGTTGTTGTTGTTAGTGCCGTTGAGTCGATTCCCACCCATAGCGACCCTGTATAGGGTTTCCAAGGAGCAGCTGTTGAGCTTGAACCACTGACCTTGCAGTTCAAACGACTTTGCAGTCTGATGCATTAGCCCACAGTGCCACACCAGGACTGATAATACAGTGGTAAACCCCAAATCCTTAGCTCCTTCCCCCCCCCCCCATTATGGGTTGTGTCTTCCCTCATAAGACATATTGATGACCTAACTTGTGAATGTGAATTTACTTGGAAATAGAGTCTTTCAATTTTAGTTAATAACATGAGCCAATACTGGATGGGTCCTATCTGATATTCCTTGTGTCCTTAAAAGAAAAGAGAGCAGAGGGACACAAGGAGGATGCCATGTGAGAGAAGACTCAGAGGGAAGATGCTCATGTGTATGTAGAAGTAGAGATTGAAATTATGTTGCCACAAACCAAGGGACACCTGGAGCTACCAGAAAACTGGGAGAGACAAGGAAGCATCTTTCCCCAGAGACTTCAGAAAGAATATGACCCTGTCAGTACCCTGCATTTATACTTCGAGTCTTCAGAACTGTGTGAGAGAATAAATTTCTGCTTTATGCCAACCAGTTTGTGATAATTTGTTACAGCAGCCCTAAGAAACGAATATATCCCTGACACCTTGAAATGTCAAATATAAATCTATTTGACGAAATTCCACCTACCGAAATCTAATTTATCAGTTGGATAATTTCTGAATGACCTATTAACTCGGCTTGCCTGTTGCTCTAAACATTTATAAAATGCACAGTTACTTGTTTGGGATTATTTGTATTTTTTGCAGCCTTTGAAGATCTCTATATACTTTAGTTATCTAGCTTTCGTTTTATCATAATAATTATATTTTTAAATTACTGCATTTGTTTCTCTACCCTCTTTTCATCACCAAACTTTGTGGGAGCTGAGACAGAAAAACAAAAAACAATGATCTTTCATCTATTGAGAAGACCAAGAGAAGAGCTCATTCTAGAAATTGAGCATTTGGTGAGGTAGACATTGGATTGACTTCTGATAAATTAGTTTGAAGTCAACTGGCCTGCTCTCTGCAATTCTGGGAATGAAATCTAAAAGATGGGAACTACATCTAAAAGATTGCCTACTGCCTTTCATAGAAGTATTCTTTTTCCCTGAATAAGATTCAGTTTCCTTGCAAGCAGAAGAAAATCATATTAGAGTAAGGTACAAAAAAACAGTAGGGGGGTATATAAAACACACATATTTATTTACAATTAGAAAATGCTGTATTAGCATAGAAATTTCACTCCTTGGTTTAAAAAAAATAGCAAAACAAGTTTTTAAGGAGTCCGTATTATAGGGACTTTGAGGCTGGCTGAAATAGACTTGTGCTGGGGATTAAAAAAAAGATGAGCATAACCCAGCAAATCCTAGCAAGGATGATTTCTGAGCACAGTGAAAAGCAGTGTTTTCCATTTTAAACAGGTTGTTTTTCTTCTGCCTGCAAAAGAAAATCCTGATAGAGAAGTGACAGTGCTCAGTTATTCCACAGCACTGAGAATGTCAGAAAGCAGCAGCTGTTGCTAGGAGCAAGAGAACTTTACAGATACCATTGATCAGAGTTTAGACAGTGATGACAACTATGAATGGAAGTTCAACTTCTGGAAGGGTGCGCTAGCTGTTAAGAAGCTTTTTAAAGATGGAGACAAACAGCCATCCTCTTCCTTCCGCCACAAGTAAATTACCAGTGCATAGGTTAACCATCATCAGTTTGCAGGTTCTGGTGATTTTAATCTTGTTGTTTCCCTATGGCAATTGGTGGGAGGACGTAAAGGAAAAGAGCATAAAAGAATAATGAAACCCAGATTTTATGATTCATAAAATTAGTTTACAGGTTATCAATATTGCTGATGTAATTAAGTTGATAACTATGTTTTTAACACATCGTTGACATGCTTATTGATTAAATATGACTATGAAAAGAAAAAAAAATTCAGTACATAATTGATTTTGTGTTTTGTGTACATTCATGAAGGATAAAGATTGGAAACATAAAAAGAAGGTACAGGGTGTATAAAACTTACTTGTACTAAGAGAAAAATAAATTCAGTCACGTCAAGTGTGTTGGGCAGAGGAGTTTTAGAAATCACATTTAGAAATTGTTCATGTTTCCCGACTTAGTGCAGTATTATGTAAGCATCAGAATGATTACAGTGGTTATTGCAAAACAATTCGATGTGAAGAGGCGACAGGAAAAATTTCACACAGCAAGAAATTTCAGCTCGTGAGTCCTTAGAAATCCAGCAACCAAGTCATACCTTCAGAGTATAAAAGGACAATTTTGTTTTCTTGCCTTTACTTTAATGAAAAGTGTGTGACTAATGCAATTGAAATTCCACTTGAACTACACTATTGCTATTGTTGACTGACGGAGAGCTTGACATTGAGCTGTTTCTCAGTGTGGGACCTTGGCTATCCCTGTAGGAAGTCCTGACACTTACATTCTGCGCATCATCATGTGATTTTGAAGTGGCTTACATATTAAGCTTTGCTAACTACAGCTGTGAGGTGACTTCATAAAGTCTGTGGAAAAATGAAATGAAAAGATCAAGGAAGTTTTCTATGAACTTTGTGAGGCCCACTGGTGCATTTCTCAGTTCTGTGAATATTATTCTCCATCACTCTTCAGTCTGAGGATATAAAAAGGCTTCTATTTCTTTCTGTTAATTTAAACCTGATGTACTGAAAAAGAATTTCTTCCTAAATATGTATATCTTCTATTGTTCTCTTACTGATTTGTTTTATTTTTATTAATGGACTCCAAGGACATTCTCATATTTTTCATTTCTATCACTCTTCTCCACAACTCGTATAATCCCTAGATATTTTATATTCACTCAGTATCCAAACAAAACCAAACCCACTGCTGTCTACTCAATTCAGTATTTTGAATTTTCATGGTATATTTATGCTGTGCTCATTTCTCCTATCTCCTGAAGAGCATCTCTTGAAGAGCGATGGATATGGTCATAAAATCCAATAAAGATGCATTTGTCAAACTGATTTAGTCTCCAAACTCTATCTCTGTTAAATTCATAAAAGAAACCAGATTTCCACAGATATTTGACTACTGTAGTAGAAATGATAAGAAGTGCAAGAGTCATCCAGGCACAGATATTAAAAAGAGCCACATGAGAAAAGGCTGTCACTTACTCAGAAAAAGCTGTCCTTCGCAGAGGATGCAGCTATTGCCTAAGTACAAAAGTTAATCATGAAGCATGTTAAATCATCAGGCATGGGAAAAGTTGGATTTTATGATTCATGATGATTAGTTTGGAGAACTAGAGGGTATAACTAAATAGACTTGTTTGAAGAACTCACAAAAGACTGAGTTCATTTTATTTAAAGATTCAGTTGTCAAGTCAGATGCTTTACCAAAATGGGGAGGGGAATCTGCTAGATTTATTTGGTCATTATTATGAAAACCACATTTTAAATCATGAATCCTCAGCACCAGAATCTGATTATATATACCATCTGGTCCGTTAACAAATGACTCTGGCAAAAATATCAAAATTAGATATTTTTTTCCTCAAGTTTCTCCTATCTTCTTTTCTGGTCATCATATTTCTCTCTCTCTCTCTCTCTCTATATATATATATATATATATACCCTGTCTTCTCCATATAATAGGGTTACAGTAAAATATAGTAAAATCAGCTCAGTTACAACAAGAAAAAAGTTGGAAATTTCAGACTCAATTGTTTTTCTTACTAGTTCAAAGGAACAACTGAAAAGTCCTATATGTTCTTGCAATTGACTGTAACTCAGTTTTTTTACATTACATATTTTGGCAATCTCTTCCTTTTTCTTTCATCGCTTTAACAACCCATTCTGTGATTACTGTGTTTACTTCCAGGGGAGAATTTGTGCCTGATGTGCCTATTTCAACACAGTGTTCTTTTCCAGATGAGGACAGTTGTTAGATTTGCTGTTTTTGATACGGTTGTAGGTATTCCTTTATGCCACTTCTACAGACATCATACTCCACTGAAGTAATGTTTCTCCTAACCTGCATTTCCATGTGCTTTCTTTCTTTCTTTAAAATTGTGAAAAATCTCTGAACTACAGCATTTTGACACATCTTTTTCTGTGGTCCCTGATTTCCAGCGATTTGATCTTTCTTTACAACCGTTTACTTCATTCATGCCCCAAGCATTCTGCACCTTTTCTTTCTTTATCCTCATACTTGTCTATCAAGTTACCTTTGAAAGAGATGTAGTGTAACTAGAGGTGTATGTTCTGAGGAATAGCCATTAGTATGTAATCATTAATATGAAGATGGAGGTTTTTTGTTTTCTGTTTTCCATGTTCTTAGTCACGTAGTGAGTAGTGAGGCAAAATCTACACTCAAGAATCAGATCTGGGCACTTTTTTTTTTTTTTTTTAATGTTTTATTGTGAGTTATATGCTAGTTTACATGGGATAACATTAGCTTTACATTCATCCTATTGTATATCATTTCATTGCCATGGTTACATCATCAAACTACCAAAGTTTATACCCCACAAGCCTGCCTCTCTGTTGTCAGCACACAAACCCTCTCCCTCTCTGGGTCTAGAGTCCCCAGCCACTCCAACTCTCCATGTCGTCATCTCTGCCTCCATCTCTGGCATCACTCTTTCTGTGGGTAGGGTCCCACACTCTTCTCCCTTGATGGTCCCAGGGACCTCTGCTCCTAGTCTGCAAAGTCGACCACTCCGCTTCTTTTGCTACAAAATGCCTACCTTTCCAACACTCACAATCAGTCCTGATAGCAGTTATTCACTATTGTACCACAAGAGTCCTATCCCTATCTCCTTTCATCAGTCCTGCCCAGTCAGATTGGATGCTACTCAGTGGAGAGTCTACCTTCCTCTGCACCCTCTGGATCTAGGCTCCCTCTTGAAAGATTGTAAGCCAGTCACTTTTTGCCTTTGTAGCTCTTCTCCCTCCCCCCCCCCCCCCCCATTTTGAGTAGCCAATGTGCAAATTGCCCATCCCTGTCTACCCTGTGTATCGAGGGGGTGGGAATGATCCTCACAGTATAGATTTGTTTCCTCTTTTGTGCTACTGCATCCATAGGTGTAGGTCAAGTTCAAAAATTTATATCAGATTACTTTTTTTCCCCTCTTCTTTCTTCTTTTACTAAGTTCTGATCATCCAGCCATTGAAGCTAGCTCAAGTGGGTATTATCTGCAAGTGTGGTTGTTCTTATGCTTAGGTCCTCTCTTCTTATCAGCTAGACACTTCACTCTCTACTCTAGTCCTCTGTGGCTATGTCACTGACTCTGGACCCAGGAGTCCCCAAGTATTTCTGTACTGATGGCCAACCAGGTCTCCACCCAGGTTCACAGGAGTCTATTGACCATGGTAGGACTTAGCTCACAGCTTAATTACTGTTTTTCCCTCACTTCCACTTATCAGTCACCAACGTGGTCACCAGTCAGAGCATGTCTGCCAGTGTAGTCCCCTTGAATATTAGTCTTGGAAGGGGGTTTGCCCTGAGGGGACCTGACCACTTGTCTTGATGTCTCTTGGGTGAGTAACTTGCTTTTTCTTGTAGTAGTCAGTTGGACTGCCTATATTGTTTTGTATTTTTCATGTTAGATTTCTTTCAAGAAGTATCTTGTGTTTTTCTAGCCACTCCAGACTGGTCTGCTTGCCCTTTCAAGTGGAAATTTGTCACCTAAGAAGATTCTAGATGGGGTTCAGGATTCCACCTATGGTCTTATGTAACGCAGAGGCTCTGCAGGAAGCCTCCTTCACTGGGCACATGGTAGCCCCATTTTAGGAATTCCAATCAGTTATAGGCAAAAGACAGACTTACAAGCTTTCTATGGTGATATTTCTGCCTATTCCTTTCTCTCCCTTTCAAATGTCTATTTTATAATGGTGTGCAAGGAAAACCAAGATTCAAAAGACATCCAAGCATCTTAACATTATGTCTCCCCTTTTGCGCATTCCAACCATGTCTCAATCCCTGTATCCCAGAGCCCTATTGTTCCAAGGTTTTGCATACATCATTATTTACCTCTGTCCCACTTAACAACAAACATTAACCCATGCAAACCTGCCTAATTGTTTTCCCATCCACCTTATTCCATTCCCCTCCCCCTTTTTACATATTGACTCCCTCCCCACCACCCAAACTATCCTGTGTCTATTCCCTACTCTGTGCTATGCCTTTCCCTCCCTCTCCGCACCCCACCCCCACAGCCTGGCAACCAGTTAAGAATTCCCCCTTTTAGTATGGGTTCTTTTTCTTAGTCTTTTACAATAGTGGTCTTATGCAGTATTTCTCCTTTTGTGACTGACTAATTTCACTCAACATAATGTCC
>NW_006408521.1:2244469-2263345 GCF_000296735.1 Chrysochloris asiatica
TCTTTGCTGTTATTGCTGGTGTGAGATGATATCTCATTGTTGTTTTGATTTGCATCTCTCTAATGGCTAGTGATTGTGAGCATTTCTTTATGTGTTTGTTGGCTGCCTGGATTTCCTCCTTGGTGAAGTGTTTATTAATGTCCTGTGCCCATTTTTTAATTGGGTTATTTGTCTTTTTCTTGTAGAGGTATTGTAGTTTCCTATATATTTTATAAATGAGTCCTTTGTCTGATGTGTCGTTGCAAAAGATTTTACCATTCTGTGGGTTCCCTTTTTACTCTTTCGGCAAAGTCTTTTGATGCACATAAGTTTTTAATTTTTAGTATGTCCCAATCATCTATTTTGTCTACTTTTTTTGTGTATATTTTTAAAAATGTTTCGTAGTCTGTGTATTCCCTGAATTAGATCCCTCACATTTGTCCCTATTTTTTATGGCCTTCATAATTCTGGGATTCACATTTAGGTCTTTAATACATGCTGAGCTGGTTTTTGTATAAGACGTGAGGTGAAAGTCTTATTTCAGTCTTTCGCATATCTCTTTCCTGTTCTGCCAGGACCGTCTGTTGAATGAGCATGTTTGATTTTGCCATTGATATAAAACTTAAATTTTCAATGTGGTATCTTCACTCTGTAGCATTGTACCAATTTAAAAAATGGGCAAAGGATATGAACAGTCACTTCACCAAGGAATACATTCATGTAGCCAACAAGCATATGAAGAAATGCTTTGAGTTAGTTCTGACTCATAGTGACCCTATATAGGTTTTCCTAGGCTGTGCATCTCTGCATCTTTCTTGAAGCAGAAAGCCTCATCTTTCTCCTAAGTAGCAGCTGGTAGGCTAGAACCACTGACCTAGTGGTATGGAGTCCAGTGCTTATTCAGAGCCACTGTGCTCCCCTCATTAGCCAGTAGAGATATAAATCAAAACAACAATGAGCTATCATTTCATCCCCGTATTAATGTTGTTATTATTATGTGCCTTTCAGTTGGTTCCAACTCTTAATGACCATATGCACAATGGAACGAAACACTGCGTGGTCTTAAGCCATACTCAAAAGAGTTGTTACTCTGGACACCACTGTTGCTGTCACTGTGCCAATCCATGTTATTGGGGGTATTCCTCTTGTTCGCTGCCCTTTCAGTTTACCAAGCATAATGTCCTTCTCCAGGCGTTTGTCTCTCCCTATAATATGTCCAGGTGCAGCTAGGTAGTGTAGTGGTTACGAATCGGGCTGCGAACCTTAAGGTCAGCAGTTCGAAACTACCAGCCGCTTCTCAGGAGAACGATGAGGCTTTCTGCTCCCGTAAGGATTTACAGCCTCAGAAACCCTGTACAGGGTCGCTATGGGTCGGAACCGACTCGAAGGCACTTAACAACAACAACATAATATGTCCAAAGTATGAGAGACAGTGTCTCCCCATCCTGGCTTAGAATCTGGATGTAGTTTTTCCAACACAGATTTATTTGTTCCTGTAGCAGTCCATGGAACTTTTAATACTCTTCCCCAAAACCATAACTCAAATGCATCAATTCTTCTTTTGTATTCCTTATTCACTGTCCAACATTCACATGTACATGAAGCTATTGAAAATAGCATGAACTTGGGCCAGGTGCACCTTAGTTCTCAAACTGATATCTTGCTCATGGCATTTTAAAGAGGACTTGTACAGCAGTCTTGCCTAGTGCATTATGTCATCTGATTTCTTGATTGCTGCTTCTATAAGTGTTGACAGTGGGCCCAAGTAAAATGAACTCTTAAACAACTTCAATCTTTTCTCCTTTTATCATGATGTTATTTATTGGTCCATTGGTGAGGATTTTTGTTTAACTTATACTGAGGTGCAACAAAATTTTGTTTACCTTGTACTGAGGTATGTTCATCACTAAGTATTTTAAGTCCTCTTCGCTTTCAGCAAGCAAGTATTTTTCATCTTCATACTGCAAGTTTTTAATGAAAGTTTTAATTTTCTTACAATCTTGATGCCATGTCTCTTCTTCATACCATCCAGTTTTTCAGATTACATGCTCAGCATACAGAGTAAATATTAAGGTGAAAAAAAAATACAATCCTGGCACACACCTTTAAACCATTAAATGGTTTCAAACCAGTCAGTTTCCACTTGTTCTGTTTAATGACTGCCTCTTGGTCTATGTACAAGTTCCTTACGAGCACAATTAATAATAATTATAACTATTCTTCTAAAAGTTATTCATAGCGTGTCATGATCCATACAGCTGAAAGCCTTTGCATAGACAATAAAGCACAGGTAAAATCATTCTGGTATTCTTTGCTTTCAGCCAACATCCATCTGACTTCAGCAATGATATCCCTTGTTCCAAGTTTTCACTTAAATCCAGCTGGTGAACTGAATCCACTTTCTTTCAGTTCAAAGTCAATGTACTGTTGCAGCCATTTTAAAAATTAACTTCAGCAAAATTTTACTTGCATGGGATATTAATAATTCCAATTGGTCACCTCACTTTGGGATGGACACAAAGATTAGCCTTTTCCAATCAGTTTTCCAGGTTTGTCTTCCAAATTTCTTGGCATAGATGAGTGAGTGCCTTCAGTGCTGCATCACTTTGTTGAAAAGTTGCCATTTATTCTGTCAATTCCCAGAGCCTTGTTCCTTTCCAGCACCTTCAGTGCACTTTGGACTTCTTCCATCAGCACCATTAGATCATAATGATATGCTACTTCTTGAAACAGTTGAACATTGTGACTATATGTTTTTGGTACGGTAAATCTGTGTTTTCCTTTCATATTATTTTGATGATTTTTGTATCATTCAGTATTTTGCTCAGAGAATCCTTCAATATTGCAAGTCTAGGTTTGATTTTTTTTTTTTTTTTTTCTGTTAGATCTTTCTTGAGAAATTGTGAGAGTGTTCTTCCCTTTTGGTTTTCTAACTCCAAGTATTTGCATATTTCATGATAGTACTTGACTTTGTCTTCTCGAGCTGTCCTTTGAAATTTTCTGTTTAGCTCTTTTATCTCCTCTTTTCTTCCATTTGCTTTAGCATCTCTAAAGTTTCAGAGGCTCTTCTTACATTTATTTTGGTCTTTTCTTTTTTCCTTGTCTACTTTTTTTGTGTGTGTTGTTCTGGATGTCATCCTGCAACTCTTCTGGTTGTCGGTCATTAGTGGCTAATGCATCAAATCTGTTCTTGAGATGATCTCTAAATTTATGTAAGATATGTTGAAGGTCAAATTTTAGCTCTCATGGACTTTAAAATTTTTTCTTCAGCTACAATATGAATTTGCATACCAACAATTGATTGTTCCACAGTCTTCTCCTGATCTTGTTTTGGCTGGTGATAGAGAATTTTCTTCCATCTCTTTCCACAGATGTGAATTTGACTTTTGTGTATTCCATCTGGTGAGGTCCATATGCATAATCATCTTCTATGTTGTTTTAAAAATGTGTTTGCAATGAATAGGTCGTTGGTCTTACAAGATTCTGTCATGCAATCTCCAGCATCATTTCTATCACCAACCCATATTTTCCAGCTATTGATTCTTCCTCTTTTTTTCTAACCTTTGCATTCCAATCACCAGTAATTATCAATGCATGTTTGATTTTAGATAGCAGAAGTTGGTAGAATTAAATTTCCTCATCACTAGCTGTAGTGGTTGGTGTGTAAATTTGAATAATAGTGATAATAGCTGGTCTTCCTTGTAGGCGTATGAATATTATCCTATCACAGACAGCATTATATTTGAAGATAGACCTTGAAATGCTGTTTTTGATGATGAATGCAATGCTATTCTTCTTCAATTTGTCATTTCTGGCATAGTTGGTCAGATTCAGAATGTCCAATACCAGTCCATTTCAGCTCACTCTTGCCTAGGGTACTGATCTTTATGCATTCCATTTCTTTTTTGACAACTTCCAGATTTCTTAGATTCATATTCATACATTCCATGTTCCAGATTTTAATGGATCTTTACAGCTATTTCTCCTTACTTTGTGTTGTTCCCTATAAGCAAATGAATGTCCACAAAGCTTTACTCCAATAGTTTTATGGTCCACTCTACTCTGAGGAAGCAGTTCTTTCCCAGTCATATTTTGAGTGCCTTCCAACCTGAGGGAGTCATCTTCCAGTGCTATATTTGACAGTGTTCTAGTGGTATTCATAATGTTTCAGTATTCAGGTGCTATCTGATGATGTTCCACTGCTATTCATAAGGTTTTCACTGGGTAAGCATTCCTAAGTAGTCTGTCTCTCCTTCTCCCTTGTCTGTCCTAGTCTGCAAGTACAGCTGAAATGTAGCCAACATGGCTTCCAGCATCACAGCAACATGTAAAGTACCACAGTACGAAAAAGTGACAGATGAATTGTGGCAGCATTAATAGCAAAGCTGTTTGTGTTTTATAAACTTGATTTTTTTTTTTTTAAAACTTCACAGCATTAACAGCAAAGCTTAAAAACAAAGCAGAAAACCACAAATGCTGACTGATGAGGGTGTAGAGAGACTGGATTCCTCATATACTGCTGGGCCTGTAAAATGATGCATACACTGGAATATGCTATGGCACTTCCTCAGAAAGCTGGAAGTAGAAATAGTATCTGTCCTAGAGCACTAGGAGCAATGGCACAAATACATGTATATGTGTGCTCATCACAGCACTGTTCACAGTAGCAAAGAGATGGAAACAGCTTTAATGCCCATCAATGAAGACTGGATAAACAGACTTTGGTACAAATACTTTATTGTTGTTTAGTGCCTTTGAGTCATTTTTGACTTATAGCAACCTTGTAGAGGGTTTCTGAGGTGAAGCTGGTGGGTTTGAATTGCTGACCTTGTGCTTCACAGGCCAGTGTTGAACCTGTAGTGTCACATGCGGAGTCCTGGTATGGATACTATGCAGTGTTGAAGAATAACAGTGAATCTGCAAAACATCTCATAGCATGGAGTTGGGGGACATTTTGCTAACTAAGATTAGTCAATCATTTTGCTGACTAAGATTAGTCAATCACTAAAGTACAAATACTGTATGAGACCACTATTCTAAAAAGTCAAGGAAAGGTTTTTACACTGAAAGAAGCCTTCTTTGATGTCTACCAGGCATAGGAGGGAAGAGGAGGTAATTCACTGACTAAAGGATAAACACATGTTAACTTGAATGAGGGAGAAGGCAATACACAATAAAAGGGAGGTTTGGAAAAATTATGGATGTAGGGGAAGAAATGGGGAGTAATGCAAGAGTTAAAGGCATCAGAGGTGAATGTTGTTTTATATACAGTCCTGTCATAATGGTGATCTACAGGTAGATGCAAGGATCTCTGGTAGCGTAGTGGTTACGAATTGGCCTGCGAACCGCAAGATCAGCAGTTTGAAACTACCAGCTGTTCTGCAGGAGAAAGATGAGGCTTTCTGCTCCCATAAAGATTTACAGCCTTGGAAACCCTGTACAGGCTCGCTATGAGTCGGAACCTACTCCACGGCACATAACCACCATCACCACCATAGGTGAACAGCTGTGGGGAGGAGATTGGGAGTATACCCATAAATACATGTAATTTTAACATGGTATTTGTACCCTTGCATTTACCTTTGCTGCAAATATATCAATGAGTGTGGTGGAGCATATTGGGAGCAAAGTTCAGTAAACTTCTTAAGACATAACCAAACATCTTAAGGGAACGTGTCACTGGGTCTCAAGGGACCTAATGGTCAATACGCATAACACAGTACACAGAGACTATGTTCTACATACTACTTTGGTGAGTAGTGACTGGGTTCTTAAAAGCTCATGATCACCTTTTTGTCTGGTTGCTGTGGCACTAGACACCATGAGCAGCAAAGCCTCTCATGACACCCTCTACGAGGCTGTGCGGGAAGTCCTCCATGGGAACCAGTGCAATTGCCTGGAAGCTTTTGGAAATGGTGAAGCTGCAGATCATCTTGAAGATCTAAGACTGTCAGAAGGATAAATGCTTCTTGGGCACCGTCAGGATAAAGTCCATCCCCTGCCCCAAGTTCTCTGTATGTGTACTTGGGGACCAGCAGCACTGTGATGAACAAAGGTTTTGGATATCCCTCACCTGGACAGTGAGGTTCTCAAGAAAATCAACAAGAATAAGAAGCTAGTGAAAAAACTGACCAAGAAGTATGATGCCTTTTTTTTATCCCCAGAGTCCCTGATCATGCAAATCCCAAAGATCCTGGGACTAGGCCTGAACAAGGCTGGCAAATTTCCTTCCCTGCTTACCCACAATGAGAACATGGTGGCTAAAGTAGATGAGGTGAAGTCCACCCTCAAGTTCCAGATGAAGAAGGTGCTATGTCTGGCCGTGGCTGTTGGCCATGTGAAGATGACAGATGATGAACTCTTTTACAACACCCACTTGACTGTCAAATTTCTGGTTTCACTGCTAAAGAAGAGTTGGCAGAATTGTCAACTGTTTGGTTTCACTGCTAAAGAAGAGTTGGCAGAAAGTCCAGGATTTGTACATCAAGAACACCATAGGTCATTTTTGCTGGCTATAAACAAGGTCTTCAAAACCAATGGGAGCCTACAGCTCTTCTTAAAATTGAAGGTATTTATGCTCGAGATGAAACAGAATTCGAGTTAGGCATGAGATGTGCTTATGTGTACAGAGCAAAGAAGAACACAGTAACTTCAGGGACAGACCTAACAAAACCAGAGTAATCTTGGGAAAGGTAACTCAGCCTATAGAAATAGTGGCACAGTTTGTGCGAAATTCCAAAGCAACCTTCCTGCTAAAGCCATTGGACACAGAATCCATGTGATGCTTTAGCAATTCTATGATGCTAAGGTGATTCATATACAATTTAAATAGATATCGTAGTGTTTTTCCAGATCTGTATTGAAAACTTTCTTTAGTATTAATACATATGTCAAGAAATGCAAAAATGTAGATCTCTGCAGTGTCAGTAGAGCAGGAAAATATCTCAGGAAGTTGTTTGAATGAATGAATATATTTATAAAATATAATTATCTTCTTTATTCAGTCTTTAAGAAAATACTTGTGAACGTCTGATATATATATATATATATTACTCAAGGAGTTAGATACATTATTAAGAAAAATATGTACTAAAAATTATTTCAAAATTAGGAGGAATTAATAAAGTTTTGAATGCAGTTTTAAAGCCAGTTTTGCATGGATTTATTAGTCTCTTTTTAGGTTCCTTTGGATTTTGTTATTCTCATTTATATAAGCTCGTCTTCAAGCACATGATTAAAGTAATGGCTGTTTCTATTCTGAATGTTGCCCTTTGTACTAAGTCAGAGAATATGTGAACTCCCTTTTCCTGTGTTTTATATCTCAATTGTCAATTTCCAATTATTTGATTCTTCTCACTTTGACTTATGATTTCGATTTTCCTTCTTTTATTAGCTTTGTTTCAGATTATCTATTCTATTTTATCTCTGCTTTTGTTCTTTTTTGATGAATATTTCTTTGAAACATCCCTGAGATCAAGGCAATAACACTTGACTTGATAGCACAGAAATTGGTTAGAAGTCTATTTCTTTCTTTTTGAGAAATAGCAATTTCTAGAAAGTGTAGCTCGTAAGACCAACTTTTGTTCTTTCTTGAGACTTTTTTTTCAAAAGCTTTTGTACTAAGTAGATCAGCAGCAGGCAGCCACATGCATGCAAAATGATGCATTTGGAGCAAATTAAGAATTTGTCTTAGGTTAAATATTATTGCTGTCGCTATCATTTTAGAAATGAAAAAGTGAATCTCATAGATGCTGAATTGCACATGAGATAAACAAATGCCAGTAGAAGGGTGAAAATGTTTTTGATTTGACCATCATCTTTAAAATAGAGGTTCAGAACAATATGATTAAGTTTAAGGCTTCCAATATTACAAAGCACAAATCACGGATTCAGAACTACTAATTTTGTTATAAGGTACAAAACACAATAGTCATTGATTCAGCAAGATTTTATTTAGCTATGAAACATACCAAAGACAGGACCAGGTCAAGTCATTGAGTTGAACAATATAGTCACATAACAGAAGGCGTTCCAAGGCTTATAGAAACTAGAGACAAAGGCAGATAACAAGAGCAAGGTGATGCATAGAACGTTACATAGAGAAGCACATAGGACGAACTTGTAATCATTTGGAATCAATTGCTGATGAGCAGATTCTGACTCATGGTAACTCCCAGATTTGTCAGAGGACAGCTGTGCCCCATAGGGTTTTCAGTGGCTGATTTTTTCAGAAGTAGATTGCCAGGACTTTCTTCTGAGGTACTTCTGTATGGACTCAAGCCATAAGCCTTTCAATTAGCATGCTAGTAAATAAACTGTTTGTATGCCCAGGGATTTCTCATAATTTGAGTCAGTCAGAAAATACCACACAGAAGAAGGGACAAGCATGTGTGGGGTTTTGTTTGTTTGTTTCTAAGAGTGTCATCGTGAATATCTCAGCTGTGCAAATTAACTATACCAACTATAACATCCTAGGATGTTATCTGCATGGGCTGGTCCAATAAATATATAACAGAGCTCAGATCTTATAAAATATAACTTGAAGGATTTTCTTCAAAAGGATAAAAATAAATGCTAAATTTTCTTAGCTATTACTCTGGGTTGGACTTTCTTCTAAGCACTTTGCATACACTAACTCATTTTGTACACCAGCTTTCTGAGTTAGACAATAATATAATCGATGGACAAGAAAATTGATGCCTAGAGGGCTCAAGTTTACACAACACTAAAGTATAGAATTGGATTTCAGCCAAGGGCGTGTAATTCCATAGCTGCATCTTTAGTCATTATATTGTTTATATACTATGGAATATAAAAACAAATAAGACAAATAGACAATTTACACTCATACGTAAATGCACAGATGTTCTTGTTCTTGTTGACAGTAATCCAGTTGTTCTGACTCAGTGAGCCTTTGCATAGCAGAAGGAAACACTGCCCAGTCTTGTGCCATCCTCACAACCGTATAGCACATTGTTGCTGCCATTGTGTCATTCCATCTAATTGGAGGTCTTCCTTTTTTTTCACTGACTCTACACTTTGCCAAGCATGATATCCTTCTCCAGGGATTGGTCTTTCCCGGTGGCATGCTCAAAGAAGGAGAGACATGTCTCACCATCCTTGCTTCGCTTCTAAGGGGCATTCTGGCTTTCTTTTTCCAAGACAGAAGTTTGTTGGTTCTTCTGGCAGTCCATTGTACTTTCGATATTCTTCTCCAATACCATAATTCAAATGTATCGAGATTCTTCTGTGATCTTTCTTACTTATTGTCCATATGAGATGTTAACCATGGCTTAGGTTTATGACTTTAGTCCTGAAAGTGAACTTTCGTTCTTTAGCACTTTAAAGATATCTTTTGCAGATTTGCCTAATGCAATATGTCATTTGATTTCTTAACTACTGCTTCCATGAATGTTGATTATTGATCCAAGCAAAATGAAATTTTTGACAGCTGCAGTCTTTTCTCCATTTATCATGATGCTATTTATTGGTCCAGTTGTGAGAATTTTTGTTGTCTTTACATTGAAGATGTAGTTTTTATCTACATCACTAAGTATTTCAAGTCCTCTTCACTTCCAGCAAGCAAGATTATGTCATTTATATATCACAGGTTGTTAGTGAGTCTTCTTCCAATCCTGATGCCAAGTTCTTAATAGAACTTGGAAATGTACAGAACATACATAGAATTTGGGGAAAAAAATGCTGTGGTGTAGAAAGTACTATTCATCACTTACATGTTGCTATTGAGTGCCGTAAAGTTTGTTCGGACTCATAGCAACCCTGTATAGGGTTTCTTAGAAGGAGCTCTGGTAGTGTAGTGGTTACGAATCGGGCTGCAAACTGCAAGATCAGCAGTTCGAAACTACCAGCTGTTCTGCAGGAGAAAGTTGAGGCTTCCTGCTCCCGTAAAGATTTACAGCCTTGGAAACCCTGCACAGGGTTGCTATGAATTAGTTCTCACTCCATGGCACATAACCTCCCCCACTATAGGGTTTCTGAAGCTGTAAATCTTTGCAGGAGCCATGCAACAGCTGGGGGGCTCTAACTGCCCACCTTGTGTTTTGCAGTCCAGTGCTTATCGTACAGAACCCTACATGTAGGGTTTCTGAGGAGCAGCTGGTGAGTTTGAACCACTTACCTTGTAGTTCAAACCGACCTTGAGGTCAAGTGCTTATTCTATGGTGCCACACCAGGACTAAGTTTCTTGAATTCAGGAAGCTCTCTAAAGCTTGAATCATTTATATATATATATATATATATATATATATATATATATATATATTAGAAGTTACTATGAAAATAACATATATAAAATATATTTTAGGAGCTTAAAAATGAATGTATTCATTTTCTAAAGGAAATGTCCATTAAGTAGTTGCTAAAACCCAGGATAACACTTAGATTAATTCATGCTTCAGTAGAAAATATAATCAATTTGAATTGCTATAGCAAATTCTGGTTTCTTTAACTTATTGAGAAGAAGAGTTTAATATTTCTCAGTGATTAATCAGAGTATGTTGACTCTTGATTCCACTAAAATGATTATCTCTTGCCAATGTCCCAAGTTTCAAAATAATAGGCATAATTAGTTTTCAAATTATTTTGAAACTCATTTAAAAAGAGGACTGAAAGTTGATTCATGGCAAGATACACTGCTTTTCTCATTAATCTCATTTAATTAAACTCAGTTCAATACTAATTTTATACCTAAAATGCCTGGCTAAATAATTATTTGCAAAATTCTTCTTTAAAAACTATTAGGGTTTATTTGACAAGCAGTTTGTAAACAAACAGCTAATTTTGACATCTGTTGTAAACTAACATTTCTACTTTACAGATATAAAACTGGAATTTTTTTTTTGGTGGACTTTACAAAGTATCCCCTCAAATTCATTACATGGTTTTAATGCTATGTAAATATAGCAAAATTTGCCCATATTCCTTGTATTCAAAGAATACTCTTTTTAAAAGAACATTTTCAAATACATAGATTTGTAATGGAGTCCTGGTGTGGCACTGTGGCTTAATGTACTAGACTGCAAAGTTGGTTTGAACTTCAAGGACAATGGGTCAAGCTCACCAGCCACTCCTTGGAAGCCCTATACAGAGGCGCTATAAGTCGGAACCGACTGGACAGCAGTTAACAACAACAGAGTTGTAATGTGACCAAAAAATTGAATACTGTCATCATATATGTAGGATTGAATTCTGAGTGCTTGTAAGCTGAATGAGGTCAGTGCTCCACACGGACTATTTTCACGTGGTTTCTCACTGCCATTGCTCCTCCATGACTGTTAAAAATGGAATTACAGTGCATGTTTTAGTTAGCAAGCCATGTTCATGAAAGTTATTTCTTAACAGTATTATCCAGTGACAGTATTATCCAGTGACAGTATGATCCAGTGTGGAAATAGATTGAAAAGCGCACCACTTTTTGTCTTAAATTCCTCCTTGCTACGGAATGCATCATAAACTACAGCTTTTCTCTGCACAAATAGTATTTCCTTCAAACCTCTCTCTTGGTTTTCTTGTAATTTCTCTCTAATAAACAATCCTTGGTTTATTTCACATGAAAAAATGAGGTATGACACTGTGTCACTCGAACTGTTTTTATTTCATGAGAAGGGTTTATAAAAATTGCCCTGTTTTGAAGATAGTCCTTTTATTTTAAGACTGTAGCATTGTGGGCTAATGTGTCAGACTGCAAAGTCATTTGAACTACAATGTCAGTGGTTCAAGCTCACCAGCTGCTCCTTGGAAACCCTATACAGGGTTGCTGTGGGTCGGAATCGACTCAACAGCACTTAACAACAACAACATAGCTAAGTCTGCACAGTTGCTATAGCAAATTCTGGTTTCTACGCATCTGCTTTCATCTTGCTCCAACTGGGAGTTCACATCTAGTTTGAAAGCTGATGTTTGGCTTGTGGAGAAAGACTTTGGGAATTTGGCCCAGATAAACCAAATTCCCATTTTTTTTTAGCTTCACATCTTTGTCCAGGGTCATCCTGTTCTCTTGAGATCCAAATTTATGTCTTTGAAGTTCCTGCCTTATAAATAGGCCATTGGTGGTATTCAGGGCCATCGCCCAGTTCCTCTATGACGTCTTTGAACCTTGTTAGGGTTAAGAATTCAGGACTGGTGGCTTTGGGAGATGCCTTGATCAGTGCCTTCATACTAACTTTGTCCTTCTTAGGTATTCCAGTCAATACCTGTTCATCTTCCCATCTCTCTTAAAGTATAAAGAAACATACTTTCTTCTGAGGGTTTCTTTTATTTTAACCTTACTCACCGTAATGTATTCTGTATTCTGAATCTTTAAAATGCATAATTCCATTCATATACAGAGTCCTGGGTTGCTGCAGGTCAGTTTGAACAACAAGGTTGGTGGTTCAAACTCAACAGCTGCACCTCAGAAATCCTACACAGGGTTGCTATGAGTTGGAATCAACTCGATCACACTTAGTAACAACAACAATTCACATACACTTTTTATTTTCCCTGGAGACTAGTTGTTTAGTGAATAATCTCTAACTCACATGCAAGTTATAATATTATTACATAAAATGTTAAATGAAGCTTGCGAAATATATTTTGTCTCCATCAAAAATTATTATTTTTGTGTAGACTTGCTTAGTGAATTGATTTGTAAGTAGATACATGAGATGGAAAGGAAAACTGTACCATATCTAATGTTGTTATTGTTGTTGTTATGTGGCGTCAAGTCAGTTCTGACCAATAATGACCCTGCATAGGGTTTCCGAGGAGCAGCTGGTGAGCTTGAAGTGCCAACATTGCAGTTCAAATGGCTTTGCAGTCTGGAACATTAACCCACAGTGCCACACCAGGACTCCTATCTAATGTTAGGTAAAGTGATACCAACAATGTTACTTAGCCACATCAAGATGTTCATTAATAGAATTCGCTTTACTTTATCTAGCAAAACATAAAGAAGAAATAGGGAGCAAAATGAAACACAGTGCAGATACTGAGATGAGTTTGGTGGGATAAGTATAATTTTAGTACCAAAACTTGAACATATGCCCTAAGTTGTATGATTCTGGCCACTTTCTGGGCTTTGCAATTTCAAATTACTAAATTAAAGAGAAAGGAGCTCTGGTAGCGTAGTGGTTATAAATTGGGCTGAGAACCGCAAGGTCAGCAGTTCGAAACTACCAGTTGTTCCACGGGAGAAAGATGAGGCTTTCTGCTCCCGTAAAGATTTACAGCCTCGGAAACCCTGTACAGGGTTGCTATGAGTCAGAACTGACTCCACGGCACATAACAACAACAACAACAAATTAAAGTGTTAAACATCCTACCACCAGATTATTTAAAATACAGTTGGTCATATGGGTAGAAATGTTAGTAATTGAAAAATTAGTAATCACCATATTAGAGATGAGGATGTTAAGACTATAAAAAGCTATGATTCACCCAATGCTGCTTTTTATAGTCCTTTGTCTTACTTTATTTCTTGTGAGGCCATCAAAGTGAGCATTATTATACCTATCTTATTATGCTCATTCTTATAATGAATTTAGAAGCAAACCAACCCTATCTAACTTAAACTTATACTTAGAAGTGAATCAACCTTCGAAAGCTAATGCATGAAATCCACTACTCACTGCCATAAAGTCAGTTATGACTCATAGGTACAAAAGGTGCCAAATACGATAGTTATCAATTCCACAAGGTTTTATTTAGATATAAATAAAAACACACCAGGGTAGAAGTACCCCATAGGGTTTATAAGACTATGTCTTCACAGATGTAGACTGTCACATCTTTCTGTCTTGGAGTGGCTGTTGGATTTTAATTGCTGACTTTTCAGTTAGAAACCAAGTACTTTAACCACTGAGACACCAGAGAGCTCTCTAATACTTGCTAGAGTCCTTTTTTTCTAAGTGACTTGAAGGTAAAAACTAAAGAAATGCCACTTTATGTGGATCAATTTGGATTTTTTCCCATGACGGAAACTATTAGAGGTTAACCATGGTGCAGTGGGAATAAGACAAATTTCTCTTTATTCTACAGTGTGGTGTGAACTTGAGCAATTTATCTGATGACTAATCTGGTGAGAGGGAGCAAGGAATAATGCCCCAAGTATCTGGATTTCCTTGCTTCTACTTAGAGATGCTTCAGTGGTCATGCAATCTCTAGCCATAAAGGAGCAATGTAGTTTCTGGATTCTAGTAAGGGCTGAACTAAGAACGAATCAACAATCAAAATCCCTGCTACCTCACTACTCCAGGAGAGGTGAAAACTGGGTAGTAGGTCAACATTGAACTGATACTAAGACTGTCTTCTCCAGCTGTTCAATAACCAAGTGAGGCCTTGGAGGAGACATGTGTATTTGTCTGCCTTAGAGCTGCCTCACTGATACCCCAGTTCCCAACACTAGAATGGAGCACTCAGAAATAAAGAGGCACACACCTTCTTCTCCTCTTCTTCCTGCTTAACATAGACTATGAACTTTTTTACCTTGATTACCCCACAACACTAGATATAGAAAAAGTGATCCTGTTATAGATTAGCCTTTTTCTAGGTTTTGGGACATATTTCCTGTGTTGCAGAGGTTGTTACAACAGACTTTTGGAATCCTTATTCTGGAAGGTGTAACACTCTAGGATCAGCACTGAACTGTGAACCACAAGGTTGGCATTTTAAACTCACAAGCTGCTCTGTGGAAACCCTACCCAGGGTGGCTGTGACTCTGAACTGACTCAGTGGCACTTAACAACAACAACAGAGTCTAAGCAGGAATGCTTTGTAAAAGCAACAGCAGCAATACTAGTGGGAGAGGAACTATCAATGGATCAATCTGACTTATTGGGTTCTTCTCTGCAAGTCAGTATGAAATAGGCCTCATCCTATTCTTGGAGTTCTTATATGCTTATCATGGTTAGAGGAAAGAATGGGCTTAGTAAAGTTAGAGGACTTTCTATTGAGAATTTATTCCCATGACTATTGTATCAAATATGATGAAGATCAAAGAGCACAGCCTTTGGTATGGATTACATCTCAATGTAAAGAAAACAAAAATGCTCACCACTGGACCAATAAACAACATTCTTATCAATGGAGAAAAAATTGTCAAGGACTTCATTCTTCTTGGGTCAACTATTAACACTCATGGAAGCAGCAGTCAAGAGATCAAATGACATATTGTATTAGGCAAATGTGCTACACAAGACCTTTTGAAAGTGTTGCAGAGCAAAAATGTCAGCTTGAGAACCAAGGTGCACCTGACCCAAGCCATGGTATTTTCAATAACCTCATATGCATGTGAAAGCTGAACAGTGAATAAGGAAGACCGTAGAAAAATTGATGCTTTTGAGTTATGGTATTGGAGGAGAATATTGAAAGTGCCATGGGTTGCCCATAGAACCAACAGATCCATGTTGGAAGAAGTGCAGCCAGAGTGCTCCTTGGAGGCCAGGGTAGCCAAACTTTGTCTCTCATACTTCAGATATATTGTCAGGAGGGACCAGTCACTGGAGAAGGATATCATGTTTGGTAAGGTGGAGGGTCAGAGGAAAAGAGGAAGGCCCCTAGCGAGATGGATTGGCCAAGTGGCAGCATCGATGAACTCAAGCGTGGCAATAGTAGTGAGGTTGGCCCAGGATCGGGCAGTGTTTCGTTCTGCTGTGCATACGGTCACTAGGAGTTGGTATTGACATGATGGCACCTGACAACAACAACAACAACAACAATATTCCAGTGAATAAAACCACAGTAATCTTACTGCTGTACAGTTGGTTATGACTCATAGAAACCCCAGGTGCTATAGAACAGAGTTTTCTTGGCTGTAATGTTTATGGAAGCTGATCCCCTGCACTTTTTTCCTGTGGTGCTGCTGGATGAGTTCAAACCTCCAACCTTTAGGTTAATAATTAAGCACAAATCATTTGTACCATTTAGAGGCATCCAGAAAATAAAAGGAATACATTAATTGTATAAGCGAAACATAAAACTTGGGTAGTATAAGTTCACTTATGTTATAAAAACAGCGCTTTAAAAACTTCATAAAAATTTGTTATAGATGAATGTAAGGAAAGTAAAAATATTTTTACTGTCAGTTTCAACAAATTTTGACAAAATAACTATAATGTCTACTTCCTGGTAGGTAGATTTAAACCTCCTTTCTCAAAAATATGATACGAGTTGACATTTCTTTATGAGGCTTTTAGGAAGTATTAATTTTGACCAAAAGAGCCCTGTGGCACATGGCTGTTACTCAAGGAGTCTGTGGTTTCAACCCACCAACTGCTCTGCAGGAGAAATCTGTGGCAGTCTGCCTCTGTAATGATTTACAGACACGGAACCCTATGGGGAAGCGCTACTCTGTCTTTAGAGTTGCTAGGAGTCGGGATTGACTAGATGATAGTGGATTTGGTTTGGTTTGGATAATTTTGACAGTGTTATAAATCTACCCCTTTATGTTCTTGTTGTTAAGTATTACTCATAGTAACCCTATAAATATTTATGGAAACAGGAAGTCTCATCTTTCTCACATGGAGCAGCTGGTAAATTTGAACTGCTGACCTTGTGGCTAGCATCCCAGCTCATAACATACTATGCTACCAGGGCATCTACCTCTACATAGCAACCTTTTCTACTCCAACTATCTATTTTGATAGCTTTACATTTCTTTCCTTTAAGCTAAATCTTTGGCAGATTGTGAGTGAATAAATATTTATTAGTACTAGAGAATACCAGAAAGATGTTTACTGGTGCTGTATTGACTATGCACACTGTCTATATTTTGTTCTGTTGTGCATAGGGTCACTAGGAGTCAGAACATACGTGAGGACACCTAACAATAATGTTTGGATGTTAGAAACATTTTATTACTTTTTTTAAAACTAATGAAATGGATAATCATATCAGAATGAATCATACTGCTGGTAGAAAGCAGTAAAATGAAAAATTGTGTCTCAAAAAATGTTTTATTCAGAATTAATTTGAGATTGATACCTCAATTACTTGCGATATTAACAATGCTATATGTGATCTATAATTTATGAACTGTTCATAGTTCAAATCCACCAGCTACTTCACTGGAGAAACATAAGGCTGTCTAGTTTTGTAAAGATTTACAGAGTCAAAGACCCTTATTGACTGGTAGTGTAGTGGTTACAAATCGGGCTGCAAACCTTAAGGTCAGCAGTTCGAAACTACCAGCCGCTCCACCAGAGAAAGATGAGGCGTTCTGCTCCCATAAAGATTTACAGCCTTGGAAACCCTGTACAGGGTTGCCATGGGTCGGAACCGACTCGGTGGTACTTAACAACAACAACTCTGCCCTAAGGAACTTTGGTAGCATAGAGGTTACAAATTGGGCTGCAAACCTCAAGGTCAGTAGTTCGAAACTACCAGCCATTCCATGGGATTTACCAGGAGAATTTAAGAATGATGAGGCATAAGAAGGGGGGAAATTATGATGATTTTTTTTCTTGATGCCCCAGTGTTTTGTGCTTGTCTCAGTTCAGTTTCCATGGTATTCCACTCCTTATTTTCTGTACAAAGTCATCTAACCTATCTTTTCCTCAGGAAATGACCTAATAATAGTCATTGGCAATTTTATTTCATTTAAATTACTATATTACATCTGAGGGAATTTAGTATTTAAATTTTTTTCTCAATAAGATATTCCAAATAAGATTCTCTGTTGTAAAAATCTCAGATTTCTCCCTAGCAGATGGGATACATTTTCTGATATAAATTTCAGTTACATCCATTATCATCTACCAACTAACCCCATTTGGTCTTTGGGTATTTGGACTGCACATGTTTAGAACTGCTTCCAACTAGATACAATATTGTACATGCAACCTGATGATATTGATAGAACCTACCAGACAATACCCAAGAAAGAAACACATGTGTATTCATCCACAAGAGAAATGGCTATATGATTTAATGTTTAATACATTGTGGCTTTAGATAAATTGTGTTTTAATGTTCTATTTATAATTAACAACTTTATATCATAAAAACTTTTATAATATATCACCACTCACAGTGCTATGAAACTACTTGGCATAATCTTCATAACAACTGAAGTTTGTACTTGTTGTTAAGTCCCATCAACTCATAACAACTCTGTATAGTGTTTCCAGGGAACAGTCAGTGGGTTTGAACTGCCAACCTTGTGGACCTTGGAATTAGCCATGTAGTGTTTATCCAATAGTGCCACACCAAAATAATCATGCTTAATGCATGATTTATGAGCCAAACTGTGAACCAGAATTACTGAACTTGACTAGCTAAATAATTTTCAAAGCAGTCTTCATAGGAGATTAGTCACATGGAAACACACAGACATGTTCCAGTGTCCTTTGCTTTCAGGTCTGATTCACATTTCATGGTATGTGTTTTGTCAGTCAGCAAAGATTTGCTAACAAGTGATTCTACCACTTTGAATTGTGAAACTAAATCTAAAAATGCTTTAACTATGAATGGTACCACAAGGATATTTCCAAACTTAGGAGAAGGTAGGTCAAATGGTAACGAAAACTTTGAAGAAAAATTTTCTTATTAATTGCTTGGAGGGCCAGCATTTCTTAAGACTTATATGTCACTATTCTTTTGGCTCTGGTAGCGTAGTGGCTACGAATCGTGCTGCGAAGCTTAAGGCCAACAGTTCGAAACCGCCAGCGGCTCCGCGGGAGAAAGATAAGGCGTTCTGCTCCCGTAAAGATTTACAGCCTCGGAAACCCTGTTCAGGGTCGCTATGGGTCGGAACCGACTCAACGGCACTTAACAACAACAACATATGGAAATGAAAGAGACTCCAGATAAGCAAAGCACCACTAAAGAACAATGTAGGAGGCCTCACACTTCTCGGTCTCAAAACCTACTGCAAAGCCTTGATCATCAATACAGATTGTT
>NW_006408521.1:2263445-2275474 GCF_000296735.1 Chrysochloris asiatica
ACGGCACTTAACAACAACAACATTCTCTTGGCTCTTCGGTCAATTTGTTGTATAGTGGTGGCTTGTGTGTTGTGGTGTCTTGTCTTTTGGCATGTTTTCTGGAGGGGCCAGTTCCTGGAGAATAACAACATGCTTGGTAATGTTGAGGGTCAGAGAAAAAGATGAAGGCTTTCAATAAGATGACTTGACACACTGACTGTAACAATGGCTTCCAACATAACTCCATTATGAGGATGGTGTACAGCTGGGCAGTGTTTCTTTGTCCCTGTGAGGGAGAACTGACTTTGATGGCACCTAACAACAATAACAAATTATCCCTAAGGGCCAAATGACCATGAACTTGGACTTTTGTTTTCAATTTGAAGATTTAACACATTTTAATTTATATTGCTAGAGATTAAAAAACTGGCGGAATTTCAGGTGAAGTTTCAGGATGAAATGAGAGATGCAATTCTTCACAGTGCTTTCTAAATGACACCATGTAGGTGTTGTTTAATTTTATTTGTCTAGAGTATTGTCACAAATAAAAGTCCCATTCTAATATAGCTCATTACTAAATAAACTCACAGAGATAAGGAAATTTCAGGACACTTGAAGGAAGGAGAGCAAATTATGAATGACTTTTCCATTAGTTATTGAAGCTATTTTAATCTCTTCTGCTTTGGAATAGTGACTTTGTGCATAGAGCATTTCCCTTTTCCTGAGGCTATAAATCTTTACAGGAGCAGAAAACCTCCTCTTTTTCCTCAGAGCAGTTGATAGTTTTCTACTACTGACCTTGTGGCTAGCAGACCCACTCGTAACCCACTCTATTACATGAGCACTTTTTCAAGCACTCTAAAAATAGTGAGTTTTGGTAATTTTTTTTCCTTCCGATTTTCAGGAAGAGTGCTGGATCTGAGAGCATGTGTATTCCTATTCAGCTGTGTTCTGAGTATCTGGGAGTGTTGGTGTAGCACTGTGGGTTAATGCACCAGACTACAAAGCCATTTAAACTGTGAGGTTGGTGGTTCAAGTTCACCAGCTGCTCCTTGGATGCCCTATACAGGATCGTGATGAGTCAGAACTGACTCGACGGCACTTAACAACAGTAGCAACTGAGCATATGAGTATATGTTCCTGTAGCTATGAGTCTACTGATAGACAAAGCAGAATAGGCTGAAGCGTGAAGTAGAGAAACTGAAAAGATTTGGCTGTTTTGTCAGAATAAATGAGCTTTTATGCTTTGTTAATTCTGAAGCCATATGTTACATGTATTTGGTTAATACCTTCCAGTACTATGGTGATGGAAGATGGTAACTATTCAGTCCTTCAGCCATTTTATACCTTCCATCCTCTCATTTCACCATTCCCAGGAGCCCATGCACTCTGAGCCTCATTTCCAAAAGTGTGTATCATTGTGAGAATCGTGGGTTCCCCTAATGAGCGCTGTCATGAAAAGTAAGGGCAGCAAAATCAAGAAGGTGGGTCTGTAGCAAGTAACACAACAGAAATTGTAGCTACTCTGTAACTAAACTGAGTTGAGTGGTATATGATGCTCCCACTTTTTAGAGCGCTTATAAAGACTAATGTAGTCAGAAACAGTTTTCTTCCCAAAAACTAAGAGAGAAAAAAATTAATACTACTTTTAGAAAGGAAAATCTTATACAGCTAAAGTATAAAATTTCAAGTACGAAATGCAGTTAGGTTTCCTTACAGGTATTGAAATTTTGAATAAAAGCTATTAATTTGTAGAATAATAATGTCTAAGATTTATTTTTTGAAACTTGGTGTAGCACTGGTTTTCTGGCCACAAGGTCAGTGGTTTGAAATCACCAGATTCTCCCCAGAAACCCTATGCAGAGTCAACCCACTTAATGGCATGTAAAAACAACAGTATTTAGCACTTAAAATGTGTTTGGTGCTGTTTGGTTCTAAATGTTTCATGTGTATTGTTTGTAAGGTCACTGTGATGGTTATGTATAAATTTGTCTCGGTATTGAATCTCAGTGGTTTTGGCAGTTATATAATGATATAATTGTCTTCCTTGATGTGATCTGATGAAATTATCCAATCAGTTGTAAGGGGCATTCCCTGGGGGGATGTAGCCTACATCCAACTTATATAATCGACATTCTACACCAACTGGTTTGCTTCCTTTGGATCCTGCATCCAGCTCATATTCATCTGCTCTCTGGTTCTTTGAATTGTCACCTCCCTCAGCCTGTGAGCCAGCACACTGCCATCTAAACTATTGATCTTGGATTTGTCAGTCCATGCATATTCATGAGTCACAAGATGCTTCCAACCTGACTCTAACCTACAGCCTTGTGAATTGGCAGTCTCTGTCCTGGTGTGGCGTTCTGGGTTAATGCGTCAGACTGCAAGATCATTTGAACTGCAAGGTTGGCAGTTCAAGCTCACCAGCTGCTTCTCGAAAACCCTATACAGGATCACTATGGGTCGGGATTGACTCAACAGCACATAACAACAACAACAACAGTCCCAATTGAGCCATTTCCTTAAGATGAATCTTTCTGTTTTACTCTCTTACTACCTCTCTTTTCACTCTCTCAATGTGTACAGAATATGTATATCAAACATATATTTTATATATCTACCACTCATCTGTCATATGGCATACTGTGGTGACTTACGTGTTGCTGTGATTCTGTAAGCTATGCTACCACTATTTTAAATACAAAGAGGTCCACCCACGATGGACAGGTTCCAATTGAGCTACCATATGTACACAGAATAGGAAGAAAGAGAGACAAACTAATTCTGAATATTTAGTCAGTAAAAACCCTACAAATAGCAGTGTAACACTGTAAGATATCACAAAACATTAAATATTTAATAAGCAAGATGAAGGCAGGAGAATATTTTCAGATTAGTGCCAGAAGAGCTCCAGATGACTGAGGAAGTGATGCCTCCTCAAAGTAGAGGTGACTGTGATGATGCGAATGGAGTAAAGCTTTCAAGATCTTCATTTGCTGATGTGGCATAACTCAAAATGAGGAGAAACAGTTGTAAACATCCATTAATCATTAGAATATGGAATGTGTAAAGGCTGAATCTAGGAAAATTGAAATTTGTCAAAAAGGGAAATGGAATGCATAAACAGTGTTATTCTAAGCATTAGTGAGCTGAAATGGACTGGCATTGGCCATTTTGAAACTGACAATCACATGATTTACTATGCTGGAATGACAAATTGAAGAGGATGGCATCACATTCATCGTCAAGAAGTACAACACTGTCTATGATAGGATGGTATTCATATGCTTTAAAGGAAGACCAGATAATACAACTATTGTTCAAATTTACGCACCATCCACTGAAGCTAGTGATAATGAAATTCTACCAATTTCTTTAAGTTGAAATTGATCCAACATGTAATCAAGATGTATCGGTAACTATTGATGATTGGACTGCAAAGGAAAGAAACAAAAAGCAAGGATCAATATTTGAAAAAATGGTGGTGGTGATAGAAATGATGCTGGGGATTGCATGATAGAGTTTTGTAAGACCAATTACTTCTTTATTGTAAATACCTTTTTTTAGCAACCTAAAAGATGACTATACAGATGAACCTCACCTCAAATTGACACCATCTGTCGAAAGAGACTGTGAGAAAGTTCCATATCATCAGCCAAACCAAGACCAGGGGCAGACTAGAACAGCTCATAAGCAGGTTCAGGCTGAAGCTGAAGAAAATTAAATCAAGTCCTTAAGAGCCAAAATATGACCTTGAACATATCTCACCTGAATTTAGAGATCATCTTAAGAAAAGATTTGATGCAGTAGCTGCTAATGAGCAAAGACCAAAAGACTTGTGGGATGCCATCAAGAACATCATATAGGAAGAAAGCAAAATATCATTAAGAAGACAAGCAAGAAGGAAAAGGCCAAAATGGATGTTAGAAGAGACTCTGAAACTTGCTCTACAGCATGGAGATGCTAAAGCAAATGGAAGAAATGAGGAAGTACCAGAGCTGAACAGAAAATTTCAAAGGGCGGTCTGTGAAGACAAAGTCTCATACTGAAACAAAATATACAAAGACCTGGATCTAGAACATCAAAAGGGAAGAACATGATCAGTATTTTTCATGGTGAAAGAATGGAAGACAAAAATCAAGCATTGACTTTTAATATTGAAGGGTTCTATGGGAAAAATACTAAACGATGCAGAAAACTTTAAAAGAAGATAGAAGGAATACACGGTCACTATACCGAAAAGAAATGGTAGATGTTCAACAATTTCAAGAGGTCGCATATGATCAAGTGCCAATGATACTGACAGTAGACGTCAAAGACATTGGCAAAAAACAGGCTCTGGAGATTGATAAAATACAAATTGAAATCTTTCATCAAACTGATGCAGCACTGGAGGCAATTACTCTGCTTCTGCAAAGGTTTAAAGCCTCCTTGGAAACCAGATACAGGGTCACTGAGTCAGAATTGACTCAGCACATGACAACAACAACAGCGTGTATATATGCATATATATACATATGTGTGTGTATATATATATGTATATGGAAGGAGCTCTGGTAGCATAGTGGTTATGAATTGGTTTGCGAACCTTACCAGCAATTCGAAACTACCAGCTGTTCTGCAGGAGAAGGATGAGGCTTTCTGCACCTGCAAAGATTTACAGCCTCGGAAATACTGTACAGGGTCACTATGAGTCGGAACTGACTCCACGGCACATAACCACCACCACCACCATATATATGGAGTCCTGGTGTGGCACTGTGGGCTAATGCATCAGACTACAAAGTCATTTGAACTGCAAGGTCAGCAGTTCAAGCTCACCAGCTGCTCCTTGGAAACCCTATACAAGGTTGCTATGGGTTGGAATCGACTCAACGGCACTTAACAGCAACAACAATATATACATATATATCTATATATCTATATCTATATATGTTTATACCAAGGATTGTGCAGTATTTTGTTCTGTTGTGCATAGGGTTGCTATGAGTTGGTACCGACTCGATGGCACCTAACAACAACAACAACTTATACCCTTCACATAGAGTGTTGAGCACTGGGCTACTAAAGCCCCAGGAGAAAGATGAGGATTTCTTAGGGCTCAGTTCTCCTCTGCCCTATAGGATAACTATGCATCAGTATCAAATTGATAGATGTTTTATATGAAAAAATCCAGTGGGTTTTATATACATAAAGGAGCTCTGGTAGTGTTGTGGTTATGAGTCAAGCTGCGAACCTCAAGGTTAGCAGTTCAAAACTACCAGCTGTTCTGCTGGAAAAAGTTGAGGCTTTCTGCTCCTGTAAAGATTTACAGCCTCAGAAACCCTGTACAGGGTCGCTATGGGTCAGAACCCACTCCATGGCACACCACCACCACCATATATATAATGCCATTTAACAACAATAACAATGACAATATGAGCCCTGGTATGGCATTATAAAATAATCATTGTACTAATAACTACAAGGTAGGCAGTTGAAACCCACCAACTGCTCTCAGAAACCTATACCGAGTCTCTATGAGTTGGAATAGCATCTATGGCACACAACAATAACATATAGGGATGTAAGTGTATATATATATATACTTACACATACATACACACACACATATATATTTATGGTGGTGATGGTGGTGATATGCTGTGGAGTTGGTTCCGACTCATGGTGGTGGTGGTTATGTGCTGTGGAGTTAGGTCTGACTTATAGCAACCCTGCACAGGGTTTCCAAGGCTGTAAATCTTTACGGGAGCAGAAAGCCTCAGCTTTCTCCCGTGGAACAGCTGGTAGTTTCGAACTGCAGTTAGCAGTCCCACTCATAACCACTACACTACCAGAGCTCCTCCACGTATATTTATACTTCACTGATTTTGCTTCTCTAGAAAACCCAGGATAAAACAGTCACCCAACTAGTAAGATGAAACCAAGATTTGAGCTCAGACACAATGAATCTCCTGTGTATGGCTTTACAACTCGCTGTTCTACCTCTTTACAGAGTACATGACTGAGTTCTTAGTCAATATTTCTTGAGTAGATGCATCAAAGTTAAAAAACAAAACAAAACAAAAAAAAACCCAAAATGAAAGAACATGATTTTCTATAATATTGAAAAATTTTTAATAAAAAAATTAATTGTGATAAATGTATGTCAGTTTTTTTTCTCATTTTTAAGCTACAATTTATTGACATTAATTGCAGTTACAAACTCCAACCATCACCACCATCAGTTTCTAAAGCGTTTTCATTAATCCAAGTAGAAACTCAGTTCCCTTAACCAATAACCATCCACCTTTATACTGTAACTTAGTTGAATTAATGTATTAACCAGGGTAATTTTTTGTTGATACTTTTTCAGAAAGTGGGATTGGCAGTCATTTCATAGTGAAAACTTCTGTGAGTTCTTTTCTTTTAGAAAAAAATTAAAGAAGGGCTTCGTCTTTGAGAATATAGCTCTAATATTTATGGAAATCTTGATATGGAAGTTCTTAGTAGCTTGGACTTTAACCAGTAACAAACAAACAAAAAAACTATTCACTTGAAATATAATCATTAATTTTATACAAGTATGAAAGAAAATATTAGAAAAGAAACCTGAGCTATAAACCCTAGAGGTAGGACTGAATGCATTCTAAATTTTCTTTGAGTCTATTATTATTAATTAATTTATAATTTCATGATCTTAAGGCTTTTATCTTTTTTTATGTATGCAAATTTCTTCTAATAAGTTGCTTTTTTTCAATTTCATGAACACCATTCCAGAGCAGGTCAGAATGAGATGTTTTGTCTCTCCACTGTATTTGTATAATATCCATATTGATCAAATAATCTAATTCAGAAAATCAACAGGCCTTAATTTTTCACTGAAATTTTTTTCCTTTCCTTTTTGATTAATGTTGGCCCTGTATCCTTAAACCAAAATTTCTCTAGCTTCTATTAAATATTTTACTTTCCTCTCTATTTGATTCATCGTACTCTTGGATTAACTCATTTATTTTGTCTTTGGATATATTCTGCTCTGATCCTCTATTTCTCAGAAATAGTCAAGTACTTGAAAATTGAAAAAGAAACTGGATGATTTATGCCTATTTCTGATACCTCAGAGTCTACACCTTACTATTCTGCCTTTGCATCAAGTAGTCAAATCATTCACTATGTCTCCTTGGCTGGTACCGCCAGTATTCGCAAATCCTGTGGATTTGCTCCAGACTTCTGATTTATTTAGGCTGAACATTAAATCATTACCCATTTTTCACTGTGTATTATGTCCTCTTGTTGGTGGCAACCTGAATGCATACATGGTCTATTTGTTGAGGCTGAAATCCAAATTTCATTGGGAAAGATAAATGCCAGGGCCTGATTCAGATCAATGGACACTTCCAGTCAGTACTCTGTCTCTGCCATCCAAGTGTTCAGGAGGAAAGGTCTAATCTTTCTCTATGATTTTGCATCAGAAGGTCAGGAATGAGTCCTAAATTTCAAACCCATCTGAAGATATTTAATAAGCATCAAGACTGTATTTATTTCATTCATGAAGCAGCTGGTTATACAATGCAGGGATCAGTATAGCTTAGTGCTAAATGTGTAAGTTTTGATGTCAAATTTCTAGGGCCCCAATATCTTATGTTTTACATAACTTGTGAAAATCATTCAAATAGTGTTGTACTTAAAAATATTCCATATGTCATAATATCAAATTATATTTATAGTATCTAGTTCATTTATTGTTTTTGTTAAGTGCCTTCGAAGTAGTTCTAACTCATAGCTACCCAGTATAGGTTTTCTGAGGAGTGGTGAGTCTGTACTGCTGACCTTGTGCTTATCCTACAGTGCCACACCAGAAGTAGGCACTCATAAATATGCTATTGTGTTACATGCAAAAGAATACCATAGGGATGTGAGAAATCTAAAATTCTTTCAGGAACCAAACCTAATTTCAGTAATTTACAGTTTAAATGGGAACATACAAAATTAACATATTTCATTACTTGACTTTTACTTTTTGACGACCTTAAACTTTGATTCTTCTTTTTTTGCTGCATCAATCTCTTCTCCTATCACAAAATATTACAAAGACATTGGCAATTAATATAAAAGTTTACTGAAGTTACTTGAGAAGATAGATGGAGGCAAAGGTTAGATGGAAAATTGTAAGTTCCCTAGTTAGCCATTTGTTCTTTCTGTCAAGTTTGTTTTTTAGCTATACTTGTATACATGTCAGGTCTTTATTGTCAGTTTTCCAATTTTCTCCAGAATATCTCTAAAGTCCCACTTTAATATAGGTACTTATCTTTTATCCAGAGTCTGAATGCTCCATTCAACAATACAAAATCCCAGAAATATGCTCCTCAAGTATTTGAGTGCATTCATTCTATGTACAGTAAGATAGAAAGTGATACATCAAAGAAAATAAATCAATACTTTGATTTAGTAGATGGAAGAGTTTATTTCTGACTGGGGATATTGAGGATTCTGAGGGAGTAACATTTCAGTTGGACTTTTGAAGAGTGATTAAGTTTAGGACATATGAGAATGGATGAGTTAAGGGTGGAAAATGAGAGTGTAGAGGGACAGGACAATTCAAAAGGGAGGAAATGGAAGTGTGGGAGTTAGATAAATGTTGTATTGTGTATATAAGGATCAGTGTGCAACCTCATTCATTTACAATGCAGAGAAAAATCACTTTCTGAAATAGAATAATTCAAGAGTATTCCAAGGCACTGAATGAATGCCCAGTCATACGAGAGGTAATATAAGTTCAGAAAAATATTACAGAGTCAAGTGTGGCCTAGAATAACCTGAGAGAATATAGTGGAGGTCTAATATAGCCTTGATGTAAAATGCAGAAGGGCCATTGAAGAGCTTGTATCCAGACACTGGTTTCCAGCATTTTCCCAGGGAATTTTATTTCCCTGGGTTCTCCACAAAATAAAGTATTTTCATGATCTATGTACAGGTTCCTATGAGCACAATTAAGTATTCTGGAATATTCATTCTCTGCAATATTGTCCATAGCTTGTCATGATGCACACAACCGAAAGCCTTTGTATAGTCAATATAGTCAGTTTTGGATTTCAGCCAAAATCTATCTGAAATCAGCAATGCTATCCCTCATTCTACGTCCTCTTCTAAATCCAGTTTGAACCTCTGGAAGTTCTCTGTCATTGTACGGTTGCAGCCATTTTTGTGTTATCATTAGGAAAATTTTGCAGCATGTCATATTAATAAGATTGTCTGATGATTTCTGCACATTCCGTTGGGTCACTTCTCTTTGGAAAAGGCACAAATACGGACCTCTTCCAGTCAATTGTCTTCCAAAACTCTTGGTATAGATGAGTTAGTGCCTTCAATGCTGCATCAGTTTGTTAAAAGATTTCAATTTGTATTCGATCAGTTCTCAGTGCCTTGTTCTTTGTAAATCCCTTCAGTACACCTAGGACTTCTTCCTTCAGGATCACTGTTTTTTTGATTATATGCTCCCTCTTGAAATGGCAGAACATTAACCATTTATTTTTTGTACAGTGACGCTGTATATCCCTTCCATATTCTTTTGATGCTTTCTGCATCATTCAGTATCTTTCCCATAGAATCTTTTTATATTGCAAGTTAAGGGTTGAATTTTTTCTTAAGTTTCCTCAGCTTGAGAAATGCTGACTATGTTCTTCCCTTTTGGATGTCTGACTCCAGGTCTTTGCACATTTCCTTAACATATTTGACTTTGTATCCTTGAGCTGACCTTTAAAATCTTCCATTCAGCTCTTTTACCTCCTCTTTTTCTTCGATTTGCTCTAGTATGTCTATGGGGGGAGAGCAGATTTCAGAGTCTGTTCTGACTTCTAGTTTGGTCTTTTCCTTCTTTCTTGTCTTCTTAATGATATTTTGCTTTCTTGTTGTCATCCCACAACTCTTCTAGTCTTCATTCATTAGTGTCTAATGAAGCAAATCTGTTTTTCAGCTCATCTCTAAATTAAGGTGAGATATGTTCAAGGTCACATTTTGACTCTAGCAGACTTGTTTTACTTTAAGTTTCAGCCTAAACTTGCATATGAGCAGCTTGCAGTCTGTTCCACAGTCTGCCCCTGGCATTGGTTTGACAGATGATCTAGAGCTTTCCCAGGATCTCTTTCACAGATGTTGTCAATTTGATGTCTGTAGATACCATCTGATGAGGTCTATATGTACAGTCATCTTTTATGTCATTTAAAAAAGGCATTTGCAATGAAGAAGTCACTGGTCTTGCAAAATTCTGTCACATGATCTCTAGCATCATTTATATCACCAAGGTCGTATTTTCCAACTACTGATCCTTCCTCTTTGTTTCCAACTTTTGCATCCCAATCATCAGTAACTATCAATACATCTTTATTGTATGTTTGATCTATTTCAGATTAAAGAAGTTAGTAGAATTCTAATATTTTATCAATGGCTTCAGTGGTCGTTGCATAAATTTGAATAATAGTAGTAGTAACTAGTCTTCCTTGTAGGCATTTGAATATTATCATATCACAGACAGCATTGTACTTCAAGACTTATCTTTTTTTTTTTCTTTTTAACATTTTTATTGTGACTTGAGTGAAAATTTACAGGGCATATCATCAGTTTTACATTCAACAAATCATATACTTTGTTTCATTACAATGATTATAATCCCCTCCATGTACTATCATTTAACAGTATTTCCCTCTATTCATTTTGGCTCTTTTTTTTTTTTCCTGTTTAAACATTCAGGCATATAATAATTTACACCACCAAAAGGAACATTCTGCAAGTCTGCCCCCTAGCCGCCAGCTCTCAGGCCCTCTCTTTCCATGAATCTAGATTCCTCAGTTGCTCCCTCACTCCATGTCCCCATCTCTGCCTTCATCTCTGGTGTGGCTGCTTCTCTGGATAGGATCCCCGCATTCTGCTTGTACTTTTCTCCCTTGATGGTCCTAGGGTCCTCTGTTTCTGGACTGTAAGATTAACTACTCCCTCATTTTTGTTACAAAACTTCTACCTTTACAATTGTGACAGTCAATACTTACCTTGATATGTTCTTTTTGATGGTGAATGTGACACCATTTCTCTTTGTCATTCCCATTATAGTAAGCCATGGGACTGTCAGATTAAAAATGGCCAATACCAGTCCATTTCGACTCACTAATTCCTAGGATATTGATGTTTATGTGTTCCATTCATTCTTTGACAATTTCCAATTGTCTGAGATTCATACTTAGTACATTCTATGATCCAATTACTAATGAATGTTTACAGTTGTTTCTCTTCATTTTAAATTGTGCCACATCAGCAAATGAAGGTCCTGAAGGCTTTACTCCATTCACGTCATCAGGGTCAATTCTAATTTGAGGAGGCAGCTCTTTCCCAGTCGTAATTTGCATGCCTTTCAATCTGAGGGGCTCATCTTCTGGCCCTGTATCTGGCAATATTGTCATGCTCTTCAGAACGTCTCAGTATTCAATATTGTGTTGCTGACAGTGTTCCACTGCTATTCAGAAGGTTTTCAGTGACTAAATATTCAGAAGTATTCTGTTTCCCCCTCCTGCTCCGTCTTCGTTTGGAAGCTCACCTGAAAACTGTCCACCATGGGTGACTCTGCTGGTATTTAAAATACCAATGGCATAGCTTCCAGAATCACAGCAATACTGCAGCCACCACAGTATCACACACTGACACATGAGTGGTGGTTTTTATACATCATGATCCTATGTAAGGTTTCTAAGTATTAGCTGGTAGGTTTGAACTGTCAACCTTGTGGTTTGCAGTCCAATGCTGATCCAACTTCACTATACCAGGAGTCCATTTATATAGCATCTGCTTTGTATACATAGTATCTACTTTGTATATATTGTTGTTAAGTGCCACTGAGTCTGTTCAGTCTCATAGTGACACTGTATACAGTTTCCGAGCATCGGCTAGTAGGTTTGAACCACCGACCTTGCTGTTGGCATTCTACTGCTTATCCTACAATGCCACAACAGGACTCCTCTATGTGTAAACATCTATTTTTTTAATATATGAAGCAGTTATTATATATGAGACATGTCTTTTATATA
>NW_006408521.1:2275831-2303380 GCF_000296735.1 Chrysochloris asiatica
CACTAGTGAGTGTGATCCACTGACTCTGTGGTTCAAAACCACCTTTCAGGCTGTCAATTTGGTGCTTATCCGGCAGTGCCACAACAGGACTCCATAGATACCTGTTGTTGTTATGAAGTGCTGTCCAGTCAGTTAGTTTGAACTCATAGCAATCCTATATAGGGTTTCCAAAGAGTGGAAAGTAGGATTGAGCCTCTGAACTTGTGGTTAGCAGTCCAGTGCTTATTCTTTGTCACACCAGGACTCTATTTGTCTCATAGATAGATATGCATATGAGGGGTTTAAAAAATGTTTGTGGAAAAAAATGGAATGAAAGGATAATTAGCTTAGTCTATGAACTTTTTGAAGCCCTACATATTTGTATGTGCAATCCATTTATTAATTAATTTTGAGAAATAAATGTCCAAAATGATTGCCCAGGATATTTCTAGATGAGGGAAGAGAGGCTTTAAAATTGAAAAAACTCCCAATGACAGAACATAAGAAAAAATAGGCACGAAGTAAACAAACTCCTTCTGTAACTAGTCAATCATCAAAGATCAAAGTCAAGGTCAAGGGTAAAAGATTACATGCCTGACAAATTCCCTCCCTAGATCCTCCCTAATATCACAATTATTCTTTATATCACAAGTCACTGTTCCTTAAATTCTGTTTCCATATACATATTTGCGTGAGCATGTTTCTTGGTAGTTTTAGAAAGGAGAGAAAATGACTAAGGTTCATGATGGAGTTGACATGGTATAGTTGACATGGTATAAAACAACATGAAAGCACACATTAAGCATGAGTTCACCATGGGAGCAAAGACGCTGGACTTGGAGCAACTCTGGGACGATACTGATCTGTCACAGTGTAGAAGATGAGGTTTGACTCATCCATTCTTGAATTTTAATACTAAACAGTTAACAGCTTCACCATCTATAAGAAAACACTGGTGGTAAATTGACAAATACTAAAATTTTGAAAGTAAAAGTAATTTGTTGAAATTAAAAATAGCTTTTTTGTTGTTGTTGAGACCAGGTGATCTCAACAAACATCTGGATTCTAGAAAATGGAACTTGAGGAGGTTTAAAATTCAACCTTCCCTAGTTCCATTTTCTACAATCCAGATGTCAGTTGAGATCTCCTTATCTCAAGGTCTTTTTGAGATGTAGAAATAACCCCAAATCTCATCTTCTAACCTGTGAAAGACCATTAAGTACCACTAAGTCCACACAAACCAGGACTTCAAGAAGAGCCAAGTCAAAACATATTAATTCTCCAAAGCAGAGAATTAAAAACCCATAATTTTCATGTGTCTTAAATTAGTTTAGTTAAAACAGCAGCCTGCTCTCATAATTAAAATACAAAATACTTCCCATGGCACCATATTCTAATGTGAAAATTGCAGAGTAACAAGGTAAATGTGATAACTTTATCCTGACCCAAAGCTTTCTCCAAAGAGAGGATAGGACAAATGAAAAATTTCATGGAAATAAATAAATATTCCAAATATAAATGAATTTATCACTAGTAATTAGAATTTATGAATGTAAAAGATGAATGCAGGCCCTGCATTTAATACAATACATTAAATTCTATAAATGAGAAATGGTTAAGCTGCGAGAGGATAGTAAAATTATTTTGCACTTATTGAAGGCAGTGCCTTTTTATATTTCACATTTGGTCTTCAGAAACATCTTAAAAAGTTGCTATAGTTATCCCTATTTTTTCAAAGAAAAAAGTTTTACATTTTCCATAGGGTGCATAGCTAGTAAAAATAAGGTCATGATTTTTAAACCCAATATTTCTTCTGTAAATCTGTTTGTCTATCTTGCCTCAATTCGAAAGAAACACAACCATCTCCTGACTCCTAGTGAGATTGCTATTTTTTTTCATTCCTTGTTGCACTATTTGAAGAGTGTTATGCTAAATTATTGATCCAAAATCAATCTATTGAACCACGTAGTCCATGGATAATATAAAACTGTTTATAAAGAAAAACATGTGTAAGTGTTTGACTGTTAGCCTGCAAGCAACTTTTGAAAACAAAGAAACTCCTAAATGGGTAATGAACTGTTGTGTCTTAGAGAAAAAAACAAATCACTTGTCCTGTGTTATTTTCCAATACGTATCAGATGTTGTTCTAAAGGACATTTGTTTTCCATGTGGTCTCTGAAGTATAGCTAGATTAAGTAAATAAATATCTACTACCTAAGAGGTTTTTTGTCCACAGGTGCTGACCTAGCATATTGTTATTTCAGCTGTAATATTCATGATTTGTTGTGATACTCAACAACAAAACATTATAAGCACAACCTTACACAAAAAGCTTTTAACAGTTACTGGGTCAACATTCAATATTTACATCCACAAGAGTAACTGATGATCCTATTGTGCCCACAGAGCTATATAATTCACTTCAAGATTTTCTGCTGACTTTATACATTGCAAAAATATTATTTGAATACTTTATTACTAGCTTCAAAATTCTGTGGCTAAATTTAAAGCTCTGGAGTATTCACTGTATGGATATATATTGGTTTTCCCAAATCAGTGGACAAAAATGACTTACAAGAGACATGAAAATTGTTATCACAAAGTTTAGATTTTTGTAGGTTTAGTATGTCAAGAAGTGCTGGTGTGGTGCTGCAGGATAAAGCACTGAACTGCAAAGTCAATTTGAACTGCAAAATGGATAGTTCAAACCCAGTTGCTGCTCTCAAAGACCTTACAGAGTTTCTATGACCCAGAACAGACTCGATTGCAGATAGTAACAACAACAAGGATGTCAAACAGGTTCTGATTTAAAGGCTAACTTTCATATTTCTATGACAATGAAGACAATTGTCTTCTAAGTATTTTGCAATGTTATAAATCATAATTTCTGTAATTGAAAACAAAGGAAATCCAATTTAAAGATGGGAAATTACTGGTGACTGTTACAGGGATACAATTAGGCCTCAGACCCCATGGAGCCAGGCTCTTATTCTACTCAGGACTTTGCTTTTTCCAGTGTATCTGATCCCTGTTAATGCCCATTGCTGTTGTTTTTAAGTGCCTTGTTGGCTCCTTAGCTACCTTGTATAAGGTTTCCGAGGAGTGGCTGGTGAGCTTGAAATGCTCACCCTGTGGTTCAAACTGGCTTTGCAGTCCAGTCCACTAACCCTCAGAGCCACACCAGGGCGCTGGCTTAACTTGCATGGTGGGAATGTGGCCTCTAGAACGCTTGCTATCAAATGTTCCAGCTTTCACTCTCATGAATCTTTCCCCTTGTTTCTAGTTAGTAATAGCATATTGATTATGAATCGGGCTGTTAATCTCATGGTCAGCGGTTCGAAACTACCTCCTGTTCTACGGAGAAAGATGAGCTTTCTGCTCACATAAAGATTTACAGTCTCGGAAACCCTGTACAGGGTCGCTATGAGTTGGAACCAACTCCACGGCACATAACAACAATAACCCTGGTAAAGGACCTTTATTGGCTCAACTTTAACTAGGTTCCAATCGTGGCATCTGTCAAATAGGGTCAGAGGTAAGACTTGCAACTTTTACTATAGCAGTATGAATAGAAGATGGGGCAATACTTGAAAGAAAACAACAGAGATGTGAGATAAATAAAAGAGAGTATTGAACATATATTGCTATGAATCTGTTATATTAGTCCATGGATTGAACGTTATTATTTTTAAGTAAAGAATGGATGTGTGTGTGTATATATATATGTATTTTGTTGTTACATGCCATCGAGTCTATTTCAATGCTTAGTGGCCCTGAATAGGGTTTCTGAGGAGCAGCTAGTAGGTTTGAACTGTTGCCCTTGAGGTTTTAAGTCCAGTGCTGATCCTACAGTGTGACACTAGGAGTCTCTCTCTCTCTCTCTCTCTCTCTCTCTATATATATATATATAGTTTTTATTGTTATGTGCCATTGAGTTGTTACTGACTCATAGTGACCTTACGCACAGCAGAACAAAACACTGCCTGATCCTGGGCCAACTTCACTACCATTGCCACCCTTGAGTCTATCAATGCTGCCACTTGGCCAGTCCATCTTGTTGGGGTCTTCCTCTTTTTCTCTGACCTTATCAAACATGATATCCTTCTCCAGCGACTGCTCCCTCCTGACAATATGTCCGAAGTATGAAAGATGAAGTTTGACCATCTTAACCTCCAAGGAGCACTCTGGCTGTACTTCTCCCAAAACAGATCTATTGGTTCTATTGGCAGCCCATGGCACTTTCAATATTCTCCTCCAACACCATAACTCAAAAGCATCAATTCTTCTATGGTCTTCCTTTCACTGTCCAGCTTTCGCATGCATATGAGGTTACTGAAAACACCATGGCTTGGGTCAGGCACACCTTAATACTCAAGCTGACATCTTTGCTCTTCAACACTTTAAAAAGGTCTTGTGCAGCAAATTTGCCTAATGCAATACGTCTTTGATTTCTTGACTGCTGCTTCCATGAGTGTTGATAGTTGATCCAGGAAGAATGAAGTCCTTGACAACTTCAATCTTTTCTCCTTTGGTAAGAATGTTGTTTATTGGTCCAGTGGTGAGGACTTTGGTTTTCTTTACATTGAGATGCAAACCATAACAAAGGGTGTGCTCTTTGATCTTAACAGTAAATGTTTTAAGTCCTCTTCACTTTCAGCTAGCAAGGTTGTATCATTTGCATATCACAGGTTGTTAATGAGTCTTTCTCCAATCCGGATGCCACATTTTTCTTCATATAACACAATTTCTCGGATTATTTGCTGGGCATACAGGCTGAATACATATGGTGAAAGAATACAACCTTATCGCACACCTTTCTTAATTTTAAACCATTCAGTGTTCTCATGTTCTGTTTGAACAACTGCCTCTAACTCCAGGTACAGATTCCTCATGAGTACAATTAAGTGTTCTGGAATACTCATACTTTGCAATGCTGTCCGTAGTTTGTCGTGATCCACACAATCAAAAGCCGTTGTGTAGTCAATAAAGCACAGATAAACATATTTCTGGTATTCTCTGTTTTCAGCCAAGATCCATTGGACATCAGCAATGATATTCCTCTTTCAATGGCCTCTTCTGAATCCAGCTTGAACCTCTGGAAGTTCTCTGTCAATGAGTGCTTGTAGCAGTTTCTGTATTACCTTTAGTAAAACTTTACTCTCATGGAATATCAAAGAGATTGTCTGATGATTTCCGCATTCCATTGGGTTATCTCTCTTTGGAATGGGCACAAACATGGATCTCTTCCAATCCGGCCAAATAGCTGTCTTCCAAATTTCTTGGCAGAGATGAGTGAGTGCCTCTCTTTCTTTAAAGATTTCAATTTTTATTCCATCAAATCCTGGTGCCTTGTTCTTTGCCAGTTCCTTCCATGCATCTTGGACTTTCTCCTTCAGGATCATTGGCTCTTGATCATATGCTACCTCTTGAAACAGTTGAACATTAACCATTTCCTTTTGGTACAGTGACTCTGTGTATTCCTTCCATCTTGTCTTGATGCTTTCTGCATCATTAAAAAATTTGCCCAGAGAATCTTTCAATAACGAAAGTTGAGGCTTGAATTTTTTCTTCAGTTCCCCGGCTTGAGAATTGATGGGTGTGTTCTTCCTTTTTGGTTTTCTGATTCCAGATCTTTGCACATTTTGTTGTAATATTTGGCTTTATCTTCTTGAGCTGATTTTTGAAATTTTCTTTTTAGCTCTTTTACCTCTTCATTTCTTCCATTTGCTTTAGCATCTCCATGCTGAAGAGCAAGTTTCAGTGTCTCTTCTGACATCCATTTTGACCCTTTCCTTCTTTCTTGTCTTTTTAATGACTTTTTGCTTTCTTCATGTATGATGTTCTTAATGTCATCCCACAACTCTTCTGGTCTTCGGTCTTTAGTGTTTAATATATCAAATCTGTTCTTCAGGTGATCCCTAAATTCAGTTGGGATATATTCAAGCTCATGTGTTGGCTCTCATGGACTTGTTTTCATTTTCTTCAGCTTTAGTTTGAATTTGCATATGAATAATTGATAATTTGTTCCACAATCTGTCCCTGGCCTTGTTTTGACTGATGTTATGGAGCTTTTCCATCATCTTTTTCTGCAGATATAGTCAATTTGGTTTCCATGTATTCTGTCTGGTGAGGTCTATATATATATATAAATGGACTTCTATTTATATTGTAGTTAAGTGTTGTTGAGTCAATTCCAACTCAGCAACCATGTATAGGATTTCTGAGGAGCCACTGATGGGTTTGACTGCCAACTTTGTGGTTCACAGCCCAGTGTTGATCCTACAAAGCCTTACCAGGTGTCTCTCTCACTCTCTCTTTCTCTTACTCTCTCTCTCTTTTTATATATATGCATAGCTAAGCATATGTCAAATATGAAATATTCAGTTGATTGAGTGGTTTTAGAACTGGAAAGAAACAAAAGGGATGTTAAGTTATAAATAGATTCATGATAAATATTTATATCAAATCTCAAGTAGCTGAGATCTGAACTTTTACCTTTGTAAGCAGGTTAACGAGGTATTCTTATCAAAGAATTATCAATCAGTTGCCTTGAATCAAATTTCTTACTAAAGTTAAGTGATCCATATGAAATAATACAGCACTGTATTTATCTTTTTCTTAAAGAGGTTCTAGAAAAATGCCCCTTTAAATTTCTAATTTAATTATTTAAAATATAAAAACTACTACCCTAAATTAGAAAACACCTAACAATAAGTTAGTAGCCAAGTACGTTAAGTCTTTGTATCACACAGAAACATATATAATCTTTTTACATTTGCTTATCCCCAATATTTCATATTTAGAGTATAACAGTATTTGTCCTTTTTGTGACTGACTTATTTCACTAAGCATAAACTCCATTTAAAAATTTTTATTTCTCTCCATTTTTAAGTTTCCTTGATGTTAAAACTTATACAGAACTATCTTTCTTTTTAGGGCTAAATAATATTGCATTGTATATTTATGGCACATTTTATATATACATCTCTTTATGGACATTAAGTTTTTTTCTAATTTTGGGCAATTGTGATTATTACAACAATGAACATTGATGTACAAGTTTCTGTTTGTGCTCTTGGTTTCAATAAAAAATGGTCTTTCAAAATGATAAAGTGTTTTGACTCTCCCCTGCTCTTCTCATTTTGTGAACTGAAGGATGTGGCTGTGTGAAATGATCCTAGGATTTATTATGTTTTAATATCTGAATTTATGTTAGTGAAATTTAACTGTGGCAGGCAGAAGGGAAAATGTCAGTTGTTGTTGTTAAATGCTGCCAAATCAGTTCTGACTCATAGTGACCCTGTATAAGGTTTCTGAGGCTTTAAATCTTTGTGGGATCAGAAAGCTTCATCTTTCTCCTAAGGAGACACTTGTGGGCTCAAATTGCACATCTTGTGGTTCATAGTCCAGTGCTTATCCTGCATAGCCTTCGCACTTCCAAAAATTGTCAGTATGAAGCTGTTTCAGAGAACACTGTAGAGTCCTCTTTGAAAATCAAGGTCCGTTGATAAGTCTAACAAATGCAAACTCCATACAGATGAATCCATTCCAACTTACACCAACCCCATAGGACAGAGTAGAAATGCCTCGTAGGGCCCCAAAGTTGTAAATCTTCAGGGAAGCAGGCGATCACACCTTTCAGTTAACTACTGTGCTGGTAGGGCTTCTTAGCTAAAGAGTAAGAGATGGAAAACTTTTCTACCACCAAAATAAAGATCAGGAGCAATAGGGAATAAAGATGAGAAGCAATAGGAGGACTTTGAACCTGAGAAAAAATTTGATTACAAAATAAAGGGATTCCAGGGTGTGTACTTTTGTCAGCTGCAACAGTGGCAGTGGACCAGGCTGGCTAAGAGGAATACAGTCAGGCCTGAGTGGGTGAAGGATTCCATAAATACAACAGGAGACTTCAACTCCATAAACCAAAATTAGCACACATCGGCAGGTAAGGGTGTAAAATTAGGAAAATAACATGGTTTACATTAAAAAAGTCATGATATAAAATAGCAAGACCAAAAATACTAACTGCCTATTTATTTATTTTTCAGTTATGATACAAGGACAATGCAATGTTATAACATTAGTTAAGTATTTAGTGAAATATATAAATAGGCTTGAGGCCGGAATGTGACAGGCAACAAACTGATTGAAAACAACAAGTACATATAACTTTTTCAATTTTCATTTAGCAACTGCATCGATAAACTGCTTTTGACACAGTATTTATGGATGATGGGATCTGTGAGCCATATGTAACAGCATAATGATACTTTACATTGACTTACAGCCTTTCACACCAAAGGTACAAAGGGATTCTCAGTGGCAGCATCATTAGCCCCAATTTGAGAGCACCGGGCCCTGTATAGCTAGCTGCCTAGGAGCACAGGTGGATTTTAGGACTTGACCCAGATAGTGTCTATTTCAGTTTACCTGGAGGATGAAGCCCTTTGAATTCTATAGTTTGTCCTCAGGACAGAGCTTCATTTTCTTGCTTCTGAGAATTTCCCCCTCATTAACATAATGATGAGAACAGAGACTGCTTGTGGGTCCATCATTATCTGTTATTTGAGTGACTGTTACAGATATAGAAGAGTATTATATTCATACAATATACAAGTATTAGCTTTGTTGAGACATAATCCACCTGACATACAATCTACCTATTTTAAGGGAACAGTTCAATGGTTTTTAGCATATCCACAGAGTTATACAGGCATAGGAATATGACTACTTTTGAAGCTGACTGTGATTCTTTCAAGTTCTAGATTTTGAAAATCTGGTAAAAATCTAAAAAAGTGAAAATGAGCAACAATAACAATAATAATTGTATTTTGAATCTATGTGGTCCTTTCAAATGTTCACCTCATTTAAACATCGTAACTATAATGCAAACCCCGAAGACATGCTATCTATTTGATCTTATAGGACAGTATAGAACTGCTTCAAAGGGTTTCTGAGACCAAAAATCTTTATGCGTGCAGACAACTTCATCTTATTCCTGTGGCGTTCCTCTTGGGTTTGAACCACCAACCTGGAAGTTTGCCGCTCAATACATAGCCCACTATAAACCTGGGGATCCTTAACTATTACAAAAGACAGATATTAATTCAATTTAATATGAAATACTCTGGTCAAATATACAAAATAATATGTTCAAAGTCAAAATAAGTGGCAGTCAAGATATGATCTATGATAAATAAAATACTGTAATTCAATTTCTAGCTACATCAAGTAATATATTCAACTTTATGTCATACGGCGATTCATTCTACAGAACTTATTGGTCTAATGTTTTAGTCAATGTAATGTCTTCTGACTTCGTTTTTTTACTATGTGTCTGTCCTGTACAATTGATCATTTAGGGTTTGTTTTGAATGATACTTACTGTTTCACTTCTTCATGTTTTCTGAAATATCTCATATTTAGACTTTATTTCTAAAATAACGGCAATAACAACAAAATACAAGAAAAACAGAACAGATTTTTCAGAGGGGAGGATTTTCCCTATAAAAGGCTGATAAAGGAGGTAGAATGAGCACATGACTTTCTAGTGTTCCCTTGACCAAGAGCAAGAGACAATTTAGAAACCGTTCTGTACTGTGCTCTGTGGTGGCCAGCTGAAAAGACAGCCACAAGTTGTCAAACGTTTTATTTTGTTTTCTTAAAAAAAGAAAACGGGAACTTAGAAAATGCAAAAATTTTAGTTGAGAACATAATACAGTATATCTCTACTCTAACTCGAACCAATTTTGTTCATGTAATACCAAGAACAGATCACACTGATTATTTTGCAATATATTTTTGAGACACATTTTACCTTCATATGCCGTTGTGTTGTTGTTGAGTGCTGTCAAGTCAGTTGTAACCAATAGTGAATCTGTACAGGGTTTTTCCAGAGGCTGATTAGTTTGAACCACTGACCTTCAAGTTAGCAGTACAGTACTTTTCCTGCAGTGCCACACCGGACCTTAATAATTGGGCATTAACCTTTAATAATGTACCTTAACTCTGCCAGTGAAAAAGGTGTGGATGCTTAAATTAGGCACTTTCAGAAAGTATGCTCTGTGGAGAACTCAGTATTTGTTAATTAGTAGTAATATTAAGCCTTCAACTAAGAAAGATAATCTAGCTTTTAGCGGGCTTTGGTATGTAAAGTGATTTTCTGTTTCTTTATTCAACGACCAAGAATGTTTGGTGTTATGTTGAGATTTCAAGCCATATTATCACTGTGGGACAGCTAGGAAATGAGGTAAAACGGCAGTATCAGCTATATTAGTTGTGTTGCTGTTGTTACTAAATTCTTTTCAGTCAGTCTGACTCCTTTGAGTTGGTTCTGATTCATAGTGACCTGGTATAGGGTTTCCAAGGAGTGGCTGGTGGTTTGAACCACTGACCTTGTGGTCAGGAGTACAGTGTGTGCTATACTTCGTTCTGTACTATACCAGGATTTCTTATCAGCTTTATCTTACAGCAAAGTGGCAGGAAGACCATTTTAATGATGTCTATGTAAAATTGTATTCAGTCTGGAATGAGGGATGAAAAGAATTCTTGACAATGCATAGAATGTTGCTGTTATTTGTCATATAACAAAATACAAAGGCATATTTAGTTAGAAATGCACCTTCCAAAATGGAACCATCAAATTTGGCATGTATTGCCTAGTGAGAAATAAGTTTTCAGCCACTGTAGTGGATTAGACTTTAACCAAGAGTCTAAAAGGAATATGCAATTTATTTATGTATAGGTAAACAAACATGGTTTTCACTGGTTCAGTGACTATGATGGTATAATTGCAGACAAACTTGATTGAACCAAAATTATAAAATTGAATTTTTCCTGGACAATGATCTGCATGTACCCTTTAAAAATTTTTTTTATAGAAAGTAATATTTTCAGACTCCACCCTTCTGTCTTTTGGAGCTACCTTCTCAAAGTAGTGTTGACCTAAATAACATGGATGGAGCAGCTTTTGGTACCTTCATTTTCTAATGGGGCACCACTGAAAATGAAAAGAAACAGTTGTAAACATGCATTTGTAATCAGAATGTGGAATGTTCGAAGTATAAATCTAGGAAAACTGGAAGTCATCAAAAATGAAATGGGGCACATAAAGATCGATGCCCTAAGCAGTAATGAGCTGAAATGGACTGGCATTGGCATTTTCAATTGGACAATGAGATTGTTTATTATGCCAGGAATGGCAGTTCAAGAAATGTGATGTTACATTCATTGTCGTAAGAAAGTTTCAAGATCTATCTTGAAGAACAATGCTTCTGTAATCGATCTGTATGACTATAAGGAAAACAGTTAACATAGCTATTATTCAAATAAACACAACAACCACCAAAGTCAATGGTAAAATATTGGCTAATTCTACCAACTTCTTTAGTATTTAACTATCAAGATACATTGATAATTACTGGTTATTGGATTGTGAAAGTTGGAAAAAAGAAGAAGAAAAATATGGCCTTGATGAAAGAAATATTTCTGGAGAGCCCATGATAGAATTTTGCAAGACCTATCACTTCCTCCTTGCAAACAGCTTGTTTCAACAACATAAATGGTGACTCTACATGTAGACTTCACTAGATGGAATGCAAAGGAACCAAAGTGCGTACATCTGTGGCAAGACAATACAGAATCTCAGCATCATCAGCCAAAATAAGGCTAGGGCCAACTGTGTAAGAAATCATTAATTGCTCATATGCCAGTGCAGGCTGAAGGTGACAAAAATGAAAACAAATCCACAAGAGCCAAAATACAGTTTTAACTGTATCCCACCTGAATTTAGAGACCATTTTACCAAGAGATTTGACTCATTGAGCATTAATGAATGGAGCCCAGAAGAGCTGTATGTCATTAAGAACATCATGCATAAAGACAGCAAAATGTCATTGAAAACACAAGAAAAAAAGAAAAGACCAAAATGGATGTCAGTAGACACTCTCAAACTTGGTTTTGAATGTAGAGTAGCTAATGTGAATGGTAGAAATGAAGTAAAATCGCTGAACAGAGAATTCCAAGGGATCGTTTAAGAAGAAAAAGTAAAATATAAAAGATGCCAAGATCTGGAGTTAGAGAAACAAAAGGGAAGAACATGTTCATCATTTATCAAGCTGAAAGAACTGAAGAAAAATTTTATAGAGGATAATAAAAAATGGTTGCTGCAATACATCAAGAAGGAACTGCCAGAAATTTAAATTGGATTCAGAAAAGGACATGGAAATAGGTATGTCAGATGGATCTTGACTGAAAGCAGAGAATACCCAAAAGATGTTTACCTGTGTTTTATTGACTATGCAAAGGCTTTCAACTATGTAGATCATAAGGAACTATGGGTAATAATGGGGAAAATGTTATGAGAATTACAGAACACTTAATAGTGTTTATGTGGAACCTATACACAGAGCAAGAGGCAGTCCTTTGAGCAAAACAAGGGGTATTGCATGGTTTAAAATCAAGAAAGGCATGTCAGGATTGTAGCCTTTCATCGTAATTATTCAATCTATATGGTTAGCAAATAGTCTGAAAAGCTGACCTATATGAAAAAGAAAGCAGCATCAGGACTGGAGGAAAGGTTGATCAACCTGTGATATGCAGATGACATAACTTGCTTGCTAAAAATGAAAAGGTCTTGAAGTCTTCAGTGTGGATTACAACTCAATGTAAAGAAAACAAAAATCTCACAACTGGACCAATAAACAATATCATAATAAATGGAAAACAATTGAAGTTGTCAAGAATATAATTTTCTTGGATCCATAATCAGTGCTCATGGAAATAGCAGTCAAGAAATCAAATGACGAATTGTGTTTGGTGTATCTGTTGCTAAAGGCCTATTTAAAGTCTTAAAGATTAAAGATGTCACTTTGAGGACTACGGTACACTTGACACAAGCCTTGGTGTATACTCACTTGCTTCATATGCATGTGAAAACTGGACAATGAATAAGGAATAATAGAGAGAACCTATGCATCTGAAAATAGTGTTGGCAAAGAATAAAGTACTATGCACTGTCAGAAGAATAAATAAACTGTCTTGGAAGAAGTACAGCCATTGTTGTTTAGTGCTATCTGTCCTCATCCTGTTGTGTCTGACCCATAGGGATCCTGAGAAGCATCTGGTGAGCTTGACCCGCTGACCTTGCAATTCAAATGGCTTTGCAATCTGGTGCATTAACCCACAGTGCAACACCAGGACTCTGAAGGATAGTCATGGTGGTGGTGGTGTTTGTGTGCTGTGGAGTTGGCTCTGACTTAGAGCGACCCTGTATAAGGTTTCTGAGGCTGTAAATCTTTATGGGAGCAGAAAGCTTCATCTTTCTCCCACGGAACCACTGGTAGTTTTGAACTGCTGACTTTGAAGTTACCAGCCCGACTCGTAACCACTATGCTACCAGAGCTCCTTAAAATCGAGGATGGTGAGAAATTATCTTATGTACATTGGACATAGTATCAAGAGGGAGCAGTCCCTGGAAAAGAACATTAGGCTTGGTAAAATAGAGAGCTAGTGAAGAAGATTAAGACCCCAAAGCAAGATGAATCAACACAGTGCCTGCAACAATGGGCTCAAACAGAACAGTTGTGAGGATGATGCAGGATAAGGCAGTGTTTCTTTATGAATTCTTGCTCTATAGGATCTCTATGTCTAGGAGCCAACTCAGTGGCACCTAATAATACAAGAACAACTTTCTCCAGATTTCCTTTGGTTTATATGACATCTGTAATTGTATTTTGACCAAGGAATTTTTTTTTTCCCTTCACTTCTTTAAGGATAAGCATAAACTATTTTGGAGGAAAAATAAAAACATAAACAAAAGGATTGTCTGTCCAGTTACCAGAGAATTAGGAGCAAGAGATTCCCTAAATAATTTTGTTTTAAATAGCATATATTTCCTTGAGCTGGTTTGTAAATCTATATTTCTTGATAATACTGATAAATTTACATAAGCAAATTATTAACTCAACTTTGATCTACAAGAAAGTTGGAAAATAATCCTATATTTGAAGATTTTGAGTATTTCTTGTCAGTGATAAAAAGAAAATGGTATCAAATATTTTATCTATACCTCCAACTGGTTGGCAGAAAGAGTAGCTAAGTCAGAGACAGAGGTTACTTATCACTATATTGCTGGAGTCATGGATCTCTGCTTCAGAAAAGCTACTGCAATTGTTCTGGAGTCATCAGAGCACTTCTCAGACTAGAGATATTGAAAATTTCTTAAATCTATAAAATATTTATACTGCATAAGTAACCTGTGTGTGTTTGGAGTCTCCCTTATATCCTCAAGCATCCTTAAACAAATTTCCATTTAGCAAAGTACATGTTTGTGTATATCTTCCTTGCAAATTATGATAGTCCAGTTTTACAAAATAAATATCAATGCAAATATTTACTTGTAAGAAAATAATAAGCTTTAATATTCACTTCATCTTGGGGGCTAGTGTTATTGTTCTTAATATATTACACTGATTTAGATTGTTGACTGTTCTTGAATAACTTTACATAATAAATGTATCATATAGACAACTTTTCTGTGACTGTATTTTGAGTCCATTGTCTATGGTTTTGTTTTTCGGCCTGATTATAAAATATTATATGTAAGGTTTATGTAAAGAATTAGAATCAGACTAATTTAATTTGCATTTAGGCATTTAATTGCATTAACATATTGAATCTGAAACAAACAAAAATAAAAAGGAAGAATTTACATAAGTAATAGCCAAAAGGTTTATTGTTTTCTATAGACTTCATAATTTTGTATCTTTTCTGTCTTCTGTGAAGTGTTACCTTTTCTAACAAACTGCATGATTTTCAATTATTTTTTTCTAAATTATTGGCATAGAGTCCTTCTCAAAGACTAATCTGGCTTAGTTTGATAATTCATGAATTAGAGATAATCACTGTGCATTAGCTTATGCATAGTATTATGCTGAAATAATGCATTTAATAGAAACACTCCATTTTATGTGGATTGATATAATCCTACAGCTCTACATTTAAAGCTGGTCTAAATCACACTTTTGAAGGATTGTTATTTTCAATGCTATGAATTGTATTTAAATGTAAATTCAAGCATATGAAGCTTAGAAAATACAATTTTTAGACACATAGATATTTGAGAAAGATAATGGCATGAACTGCTTACAGAAGAACAAAAATCATCTTTTAAGTCTTAATTAGAGAAGAGGTGATGTTACTCATTCAGAAAATACCATAGTTATGACAAATTCAGAGATAGGTTAATTGTAATAAAGAAAAAAGGAAAGAAAAGACATGTCATTGTCAAATTCACAGGCAAGGAAGGGATTAACTTATTCAAAGATAATAAGGGAAACAACTGGTTTTTTCAAAAAAAGTCTCTTTGGCAACATTATGCATTGTTTCACAAATTTCTTTTAGAAATCTTGAATTTCAGTAAGCTATCTTCCTTTTCGAAGGTTACAAATGACTTTCTACTGATGATATAGTCTAACATGTCCTACAAATAGTCCCCAGCTGTCATCGTCTGTGCATTTGGTATACTGTGTTACTATGGCGCTGGAAGCTATGTAACTAATATTTTAAATGCTAGCAGAGTCACTCATGGTAGACAGGTTTCAGTGGAGCTTCCACTAAGGTAGATTATGAAGGAGAGGCAGATCATTTCTGAGTGGCTAGCCATTGGAAACCTTATGAAGAGCAGCAAATCATTATCAGACATAGTGCCAGAGGAGGACTTCAGTTGGAAGGCAGTAATAGCACTACCTTATCAAAGTAGAGTTGACCATAATGATACAAATCAAGTAAAGCTATCAGGGCCTTCATGTGCTGATGGGACCCAACACAGAATGAGGAGAAACAGCTGAAAACATCCATTAGTAATCTGAATGTGGAATATATGAAGTATGATCTAGAAAAATTGGCAGTTGTCGAAAATAAAATGGAACACATACCATCAATATCCTAGGTATTCATGAACTGAAATGAACAGATATTGGCCATATCAGCACTGGACTGTGTACCACAAGGTCGATAGTTCAAACCCACCTGTTGCCCCTCAGAAACTCTATACAGGGTCACCATGAGTCAGAACAGACTCATTGGAACTTAACAATCATTAGGTGTACTATGCTAGTAATGGCAAATTGAAGAGAAGTGATGGTGCATTTATGGTCAAAAAGAACATTTTAAGATATGTCTTGAAGCACAATGCTGTCCATGACAAGATAATATCTATGAGCCTATAAGGAAGAGCAGCTATTATCACTATCATTCACATTTATGCAGCAAACACGAAAGCCCATGATGATGAAATTGAAGAATTCTACCATCATATTCAGGTTAAAATTGATCAAACATATGATTAAGATGCAATGATAATTAATGGTGATAGGAATGTGAAAGTTAGAAACACAGAGAAGGGATCAAGGGTTGAAAAATATATCTTGGTAAAAAAAATGATGCTAGAGATCACATGACAAAATTTTGCAAGGCCAATGACTTATTCCTTACAAATACATTTTTTAAAACAACATAAATAGCAACTATATAAGTGGACTTGATCAGGTGGAATACACAGAAATAAAATGGTCTACAACTGTGGGAAAAGACAATGTTGGAACTCAGTATCATCAGTCAAAACAAGACCGGGGCAGACAGACTGTGGAATGCACCATCAATTATTCTATGCAAGTTCAGGCTGAAGCTGAAGAAAATTAAAACAAGTTCACAAGAGCCAAAATATGACCTTGAACATGCCCCACCTTACTTTAGAGACAATCAAGAACAGATTTGTCTGTGCATTAGTCACTAATGAACAACGAATAGACTATTTGTAGGATGACATCAAGAACATCATCCATGAAAATAGCAAAAGATCAGAAAATAGATATGAGATAAAGAAAAGACTAAAGTGGATGTCAGTCTTTCAAGTTCTAACTCAGCTCTACTGTTAAGGACCCCCAGACCCTCCCTTCAAAAACTGCAGAGCCAGTCTGTCTACTCCAAACTCCTGTGTTGACCAAGTACCGCTGTAGTTTCCATTTATGTGTCTCGGTTCCCTACCAAACTCAAATAGAGTTTTCCTCCCATGCAGAACCATGACCAATCATTTCTGCATCTTCAGTGCTCAGCACAGATTGAATAAATGGATGAAGTTTCTTAAAAAAAAAGTAAAAAAATTAATGAATGTCACAAGAGATCTGAAACTTGCTCTTGAGTGCAGAGAAGCTAAAACAACTGGAAAAAATAAAGAAGTAAAAGAGCTGAATGGAAAGATGCAAAGACATCTTGATAAGACAGTTAAGTATAATAAAATGTGCAGTGACCCAGAGTTAGAAAACCCAAATAGAAATACACTCAGCATGTCTCAAGCTGAAAGAGTTGAAGAAAAAATTCAAGACTTGACTTGAAATATTGAAGAATTCTATGGGCAAAATATTGAATGACACTGGAAACATTGAAAGTAAATGAAAGAAACACATAGAGTTTCTGTATCAAAAAGAATTGGTCAATGTTCAGTTATTTCATGATGCACTATATGATCAAAAATCAGTGATATTGAGAGAAGAGGTCCAAGTTGCACTGAAGAAACTGGTGAACAACAAGGCTCCGGGAATTGATGGAATACAAATGGGAAAGTTTCAATGAACGAAAGCAGCACTGGAGCTATTCACTGCCCATGTGCCAAGAAATTTGAAAGACAGCTCTCTGGCCAATCAACTGGAAGAAATTCATATTTGTACCTGTGTCAAAGAAAGGTGACCCAAAGGAATGTGAAAATCTTTGAGCAATATCATTAATATTCCAAAAAAGTAAATTTTTGCTGTAGAGAATTAAAAAAAAATGATTGCAGCAGTACATAGACAGGGAGATGCCAGAAATGCAAGCCAGATTCAGAAGAGGATGTGGAATGCCATTGCTGGCATTATATGGATGTTGACTGAAAGTAGAGAATACCTGAAAAATGTTTCTTTGTGCTTTTTATTGACCAAGCAAAGGCATTAGATTGTGTGGATGATAACAAACCCATTTGGAAGCATGGGTATTCTAGAACACTTATTTGCAATAATGAGGAACCTGTACATAGACCAAGAGGTAGCTATTTGAACAGGACAAAGGGATAGTGAGTGGTTTAAAATCATGAAAGGGGTGTGTCAGAGTTGCATTCTAGCACCATACTTCTTCAATCTAGTTTCTTAGCACATAATCTGAGATGATGGATTACATGAAGAAGAACATGGCATCAGAAATGGAGAAAAAGTCATTAACAACCTGTAATATGCAGATGATATAACCTTGCTTGCTGAAAACAATGAGGTCTTGAAATACCTCCTGAAGATCAAAGACCACAGCCTTTAATATGGGTTGCACCTCAATGTAAAGAAAACAAAAATTCTCACATGTGACCAACATCATGATAAATGGACAAAAGATTGAAGTCAATGAATTCATTTTGCTTGGATCCACCATCAGCCCTCATGGAAACAGCAGTCAAAATATCAAAGGACGTATTGCATTAAGCAAATCTGCTGCAAAATACCTTTTTAAAAAAATGTTAAAGAGCAAAGATGTCACTTTGAGGACTAAGTTGTGCCTGACCCAGTCCATGGAATTTTCAACTGCCTCATATGCATGTGAAGTTGGACAATGAATAAGGAAACTATAGAAGAATCAATACATTTGAATTATGTCATTGGAGAAGAATATTGAAAGTGCCTTGGACTGCCAGAACGTTGAATGTGCTTTGAACTTGCCAGAAGAACAAGCAAATCTATACAGCCAGAATTCTCCTTAAAAGTGAGGATGGTAACACTTTGTCTCATATTTTTGACATACTTTTAGGAAGGACCAGCCTCTTGAGAAGGACATTATGCTTGTTAAATTGGAAGATCAGTGAAAAAGAGGAATGCCCTTAGTGTGATGGATTGATTTGGTGAGCATCAATGGGCTGAAACAACAATTGTGAGGATGGTGTAAGACTGGGCAGTGTTTTGTCTTCATGCGCATAGGGTTACTTACTATGTGGCAGAACAGAGAACAACAGCAGCTCAGTGGTCTATTTTTAAAGAGAAAGCTTGTATCTCCTGTTTGTACTTATATGAGAAACACTGGCAGTAACCCCCAAACAATTATCTAACTAGAACTAATTATACTGTAGCATACAGAGAAAATATTTTTGTGTTTTTGCAGAATTGGGTTTTTAAAAAAATAAATTTTGCTAAAGCATAGAAACTACCAGCTGCTCCGTGGGAGAAAGATGAGGCTTTCTACTCCCGTAAGGATTTACACCCTTGGAAACCCTGTACAGGGTCGCTATGGGTCGGAACCGACTCGATGGCACTTAACAACAACAACAACAAAAGCATAGAAAGCTAAACTAAGATAAAGCCTTGTTACTGTTGTTTTCAAGTACTGTCGAATCAGTTCTGACTCATAGCGACCTTGTATAGGGTTTCCAGTGGAGTCCTGGTGTGTCAGACTGTGAATGCGCCAGACTGCGAAGCGGGTTGAACTGGCAGCGGTTCAAACTCACTAGCTGCTCCTCGGAAAGCCTATACAGGGGTCGCTATGGGTCGGAATCAACTTGATGGCACTTAACAACAAATAGGGTTTCCAAGGAGCGGCTGGTGAGTTTCAACAGCTAACTTTGTGCTTCAAATTGACCTTGAGGTCTAGTTCTTTATCTCACAACAGGATGCTTAAGACAGATCTTTCTAGCTCCAGAGATACGTTCATGTTTACATTTCAAGGGATAATGGTGTTTGGGAGTTTGTAGAGATCTGTTGTTGTTGTTGTTGTTAAGTGCCTTCGAGTCGGTTCCGACCCATAGCAACCCTGTACAGTAGGTCATAAAAACTAGAGACACTGGGCTTATCGCTTATCGGGACCTTGGAGATATGTATTTACATTATAAATATTTAGAGTGGGAATTTGGGATTCTGTCATGTCTTCAAAGAGCAAAGGATTTTCTTCCTCATTTGCACAATGGTGGTTGTTTTCCATGCTGTTAAGTTGGCTCCAGTTTATAGTGACCTTATGCATGATGAAACAAAATGTTGAAATGCCCTGCACCATTTCCATTATCAATGTTATATTTGAGCCCATTGTTACAGCCACTGTGTCCATCTATTTCATTGAAGGTCTTCCTCTTTTCTGATGATCCTCTGCTTTACCAAACATGATACACAAAGTAGCATTCTAGTTGTACTTCCTCCAGGGCAGATTTGTTCATTCCACTAAAAGTCCATGATATAGTAAATATTCTTTGACAGCACCACAGTCAGAATGTGTTAATTATTATTATTTTATCCTGTAATCTTCCTGACCTTCTCAACACCTGGATCTCTGTTCCTATGTGTTTACCTTCTTTCACACTATAATTATTTTGATCATAGACTGACCTCCCAGATCCTCTGAATTTGTTCTTATACTTTTGTTCTGTTCTCGACTCCTCCATTTGTTGATTGAGTTTGGGGTGGTGCTGCCACATTGGTCAATCTCTGGTTGTTGTCTGTTCTTGGTTTTCAGGCCACAGAACTCACTTTTGGATATTTTGCAGTGCAGGGTTGGCTTTGACAACATCCCTTAGCTTCTGTTTATCCTGGAATGTTTTGATTACACTATCGTATTTGATTGACAGCTTTGCTTAGTAGAGGATTCTTGGTTGATAGTTTTGTTTTGTTTTTTTCTTTCAGGGTTGTATATATGTCTCCCCATTGCTTTCTTGCCTGCATGGTTTCTGCTGAGAGATCCAAGCTTAATCTGATTTGCTTGCCTTTGTAGATAACATTCCTCTATTCCCTAGCTGCTTTCAGGATTGTCTCCTTATCTTTGATTTTGGAGAGCTTGATTATTACATGTCTTGGTGATTTTCTTTTGGGGTCTATCTTTCCTGGGATTCATTGAGCTTCTTGAATGCTTACGTTTTCACTTTTCAGGATGTTAGAGAAATTTTCCTCCAGTAGCTCTTCAACTATCTCCTTTGTGGACTTGTGTGATTCTTTCTGTTCCAGAGTGCCGATAATTCTCATTATTCTTCTTCATGTTGTCCAACATGAATCTTAGACCGTCTTCAGATTTTTTAAATCCCTTTTTCTGCTTGCTCTTCTAGCTTAGTAGTATTGAGAGATTTGTCTTCCATCTCACTAGTTCTGGCTTCCATCTCTTCACTTCTACTCCTTTGCCTTTTCAGTGTATTGTCCATTTCTGATATTTTATTATTAATCGTTTGAACCTCTTTTGTAGGTTTTGAATTGTTTTCCAATGCTATATCAATCTTATTTGATTGTTCCTGTGTGCTTTGTTTTATTTGATTGTTCCTAGTGCTTTCCTGACTTCTTCCTTATTTTTTTCAACTCTTCTGTAAAGTGTTTTGATACATTTCATTATAATTTTTCTGAATTCCTTCTCACGCATTTCCAAAGCCTGCTCTCCATCCAATATGGGGTCTAGGTCTACCTCCAGATCATTTGTCTCAGTCACTTTATCTTTTTTCTGGACATGTGCTGATATGGTCATCTGTTTCTGTTTCTGTTTCTTGGGCATATTCATTAGTTAGTTGTGACCTTAATACTTAGATGAGTATATGTTTTGGTATTTTATTATGCTTTCTGATTGCCTCCAAGTAGATATGATCAGAATATGGGCTTCCCTTTCCAGTCTTCTTTACTCAACTCAGAGTAACTGTTGTAGGTATTGGCTGCCTACCTGGTGTATGGCAGCTGGTATTGGTTCTTGCTTGGATTGTGGGATTTTATAGGGTTTGATTGTAGCTTGACTATATGACTGCAGTTGCTGTCTCTTCTTAGGTAATGTAGGGAGAGCAAGAGCCCCCTGTATCTCTGAGGATCCATCAGGCATCAGTCTTTGGTGGCTCTGATCTTTCCCCTGCTCTGTCTTGCCCAAGATGGCCATTCTGGGAGCTGCTGAAGCCAGTGGATTTCAAAGCACTAGATTTCTTGCTTCTACTACCAATTCCACTGGTTGTAAGCCTTCAAACTTTTCTGGGACCATCCCCTGAACCTACTTCATCAGGTATTCTGTGTTATTGCTGACAGAGATCCTCACTGCACCTCTTCCGAATCTGCCATCAAAGCCCCTCTTCCCATAATTTCTTTTCTATTCAAAGAAAGCAGCTGCAGCTGGTAGAGTCAATATTGAGAGACAGGACTTAGCATTGAGCAAAGTGTTTATTCAGAATGTGTTAATTTTTCAGAATCCCGTGAAGATACCATGGCTTGAATCGGGTACATATTAGCCACATCAAAGTGATACCTGCAGCTTTTCTGTGGCAAATTTTTAGTTTTGGTAAACAATATGTAATAGAATATTTTTCTAATTTAATGTTTTTCACATATACTATTTTAGGATACCAGTTATAATGTTGTGAAGCCATGACCCATATCCATTGCCAAATTGTCCATCATCATAAACAGATGGACATCTGTTTATGGACATCAGTAATTCCTAAGCATTGACTACCACTCTTTGTCTCCTTCCCATCCTGGTAACCACTAATAAACTTTTGTCTTTGTAAGTCTGTTAAATATACGTATTTTATATAATTGGGGTCATACAATATTTGGCCTTTTGTGATTGATTTAATTCATGAAACATTATCTTTTCAAGGCTTGTCCATGTTGTAGTAGGTATCAGGGCTTCATTTCTAATTATGACTAAGTTGTTATACAGGTATTGAAGTTTATTTGTGTGGAATATTTGACTTGGCTTTCTTTGTATCAGTCTAGGGTTAAAAAGAGAGATTTCTCTGTATTCCTCTATGAGCTCTATTATTACCCCTAGACAGATACAAAGAAAGCTAGGTCAAATATCAATAAATAAACAAATAAACTTCAATAACTATATTACAACTTAACTATAATGAGAAATGAAGTCCTGAGACCTAGTGTGGGTCTGAGGGTTAATGTGCTGGACTGCAAGGTCGATTTAAACCTCAAAGTCAGTGGTTCAAGCTCACCAGCTGCTCCTTGCTAACCTTATACAGAGTTGCTATGAGTTGGAACCAACTCAATGGCACTTAGCAAAAACAACAACCAGGGGTAAGAATTGTAGTGTGGGAAACATGAAGTCACCATTTGCTTTTTAAATAAATAATAATAATCTCTCTTTGATCCAGATAGCATTGTTTGTACATTTAGAATAAAATTAATAAAGGTAAATGCTAAAAATCTGAGAATGATTGACTTAAAAAAAGAAAAGAACAGATCAAAAGAATATACATGAAGCTGATGTCTTAACCAAGCAGGATTTATAACCTGAAACTTTGGAACTTCTTAATTATTATGTAATTTTATCAGACATTTTCTTGAAATATTTATAGAAGAAAAAATTTATTTATCTTTAATGTAACTGAATATAATTTATAATATGTTGCAGTTATGACAGCAACAAAGTATAATTCTACTGTAGTGATTTCTTGATTCAGGTTTATAGTTGTAGTTTATATCTTTAGGTTCTAACACCACCTTCATAGAAATTAATTAGGTTGTTATTAATGCTGTTGAGAAGTTTTCAGTTTGTAGACACTTTATGATATTGTAGCAGCATTTAGCTTCTTAAAACAATGGGAAAGTTGTAGTAAGCCACTTTCTATAGTTTTTACTATTTGTTTTCATGAATACTAAGCAATACTAGTGTAGCTCCTACCAGAAAACAATTGTCAATAAAGCAACATGTCTAGTATTTTACCTTCATTACTTGGCTTCTTGCTGGTTGCCAATTATTGCCAGCTGGAAAAAAAAAGTATAATTTGAAGGTCTGACTCCTGTGGACTGGGGATTGAACAAAGATGTTTTTCTTTTCTTTTTTTTTTTAGGAAGTGAAAGAAATCAATCAATTTTAAAAGAAATTAAAAAAAAATTCAAACAGATTTTGGTTTTAATACTGCACAAAAAATACTGAGATTTATTTTTTCTCTCATTGAAAAAACTGCTATTTGATGGAATTGAATGGAGTCTCAAAGATCACACAGTTAGAACTTAGTTTCACTTTTCAGTCCTGTAGTAAGAAATCCTATTAGTAAAATATTTAAAATGTATCTGAAATATGTAACTTCAAAGTATTAATATTGACCAGAACATAGTTGTTGAAGAAATGTGTCAAATGTACTTCACAGGAAGTATGTGTTAGCAGTTGACTGAAACAGATTCAAAACTCATGCATATTTATGACAGTGACAGTGCTGCCTACCTTTTGTAGCAGTTTATATTGCAGTGATATTAATGCACACTTTTGCATTTATGAGAAATAAACTTACAGCCAACAGCTGGTGCCTCATAATTCCAATTTTCAAGATACTATGCTGTGCTGAATTTAATCACTGTTCCTGTAACTGAAGCTTTTCCCCTCTAATGATCATATTCTTTCTGGTATGAAAAGATCTACGGACTCTTTGCATTTACTAGGGCTTCTGGGAAACATTACATATGAACAGATACATTCAAGGAATGGAGTTTCAGTGGAAAGTTTACAGGAGCATATTTGAATTGATTATATTTCCTGATGGTGTACAAGTTGGCACTGTGGGAACCACACTGCTTTTCTGAGTTTAAAGGCCTTAATTTTTTTTGTGTCTAAATGTTGTAGGACTTGTCTCTGTAAACACTTAGGTGATAAATGGTAGATTGAACATACCCATTTACCAAATGTACACTAGAACAAAACAGCATTGTTACCTCATGACGTGTCAATGAAGTGAGAGAAAAGGATTTTTAAAGATGCTTACATTGACCATGACAAAGACAATATGAGAAGAGAGATTAACAACTGTAGTTTGGAAATTCAGAAAGAAAATGATGAATATCCCTGATGTAGCAGTCCCAGAAAAATTGAAATCTGTCCTAGAAAAGGGTAAAGGCAAATGATTTGCTCACTAATCCCCAGGAGTTCCTAAGGTGTTGATACAGATGGAGGTAATAATATGAGAATTGTTTAAATTCTGTGTACAAAGTAGTTGGACCCCATATTCCCTCCCCATCTTAAGATCTCAGTGACTGTTCCCCTCCTGGGAGATCCCTGTAAAGCATAAATAGATCTCTAGATCAGAGGACACAAAACAAGACGGGAGATACAACTTCTGTATTGAAAATGGGGTTAAAGTAAAAATTACGTAGTGAATGTAGAGAACCTCTGTCCTCCCTCATTTGCTTTCCAGAAAGCTGGATGCAAAGGTTGTATCATCCAGATGGAGCCACAGAACAATTTAAGAAAGAAGTATCTCACTGTCACAAGAAAGTGTAATGATACTGAGAAAGAGGGTTCTTAAATGTATCAGAATAAATTAGCCTGTAATCAAAATGGCCCACCCATAAACAGAAACTCTAATCTGCTTTCAACAGACCAACTCATATAAAATCAGACAACCAAAGATCACTAGGCACTGAAGAATGATCATATATTTAAGTACTCCAAAGCACCCTCAAAGATAAAAATAAATAAATTTGGATGAAACATGCAGACAAGAGAATGCTGCAAGAAATAAAGGGTGGTGGGGAGAGGGAGAGTGAAAAAGTAAAAGGGAAGAGATGGGGGGATTGGGTTGGACTTAGCTTGACTTGGCAGAGACATTACATCTGTTTGCTAGGAGATTTTGTTTTATTGTGGGAGCAGGAGTCAGGGTGGATGAGGAACAACTGCTAATGTGTACAGGGCTTAATTTGGGGGTATAAAATGTTCTAAAATTAATTGTGGTGCTGGCTTAACACATATTTTAGTATTAAAAAACACTAAATTGGAATTACATACATTGAGTATATGAATTTTGTGGTACATGTAATACCTGAATAAAGATATTCCTCTTATAAAAACATGCAATATACTTATCCAAGAATGTCCAATAAGCAATATTACACCTGCTTTAGAAATGCACTGAAGGAGTTACTAAAAGAACAACTCTCTGAAATCATATGTCACGGTGAGGTTGATACATAGTTTTAAAAATAAAAATATAGTACTGCTGGTGGACTTCTGGTTTGGGGGCAGGTAAGCAGAGACAGATACTGAAAGTTCCTCTGCAAACACCCCCCAAAAATAGAGGAAGAGAGATCCGCAGAACAGCTGCAGAGCTTTGGATCTTGTTTAAGTTTCTGGGCACCAGTTTCCTGTGTCCACCTGTGAAGAACTCAGCCTGTGGAAGCAAAATTTGGTGATTTCAGAATTGTTCCACCTGCAGTGGCCAGCAGCCAGAAATCCTCAAGCTGGAGGGAGGGGACACAGCCAAGTGGAGGCAGTGATCCAACACTAGAGGCCATGGAGCTGCGTGTCTGGAGGGAGGGGTGTGACTGATTTTTCATCTTTCACTTTTCATTTTCCACTTATCTTTCCTCTTCACTCCAATCATGCCCTCACTGCCCAGCCCAGATGCCTTCAGGCAGGTGGGAGCACACCCCTAAAAGGATCCAGCATTGCACCCACAGTTTTTCAACAGCACAGAAAGGAAACCCACAGGCTGCTTCTTATTACATCTGACTCGGGGACCAAGCCCCAAAATTGACCTGGGCTGGACCCTTTATCCCTGCCTGCAAAGCAATGGCCAGTGGACAGTATCAATCACAATTTCATATTTGTTTTTGATTGATAGTTTCTGTCTCTACTTTTATATTGTTTCTGTCTTTGGTATTTTTGGCCTCACTCTTCTTCCAAGGGTTGGAGTGTTCTCGCCTTCCTTACTCAAGAAGAGATAGAAACTGTGCCCATATAGCCAAGCTACAAGCTTAACCTGAAATACTCCACCATCTGGACAAGAGCCCAAAGAGCTGCTATGCATTACACATGAAAAGGTAAGCCTATTCCAGATCATATCCACCAGGAGATGCTCAGCAAGCTTATCAACAAAGCAAAATACATCCATTTAAGCATTAAAAACCCACATAACTGCTGAAAATGTCCAAGAAAACACAATCAAAGATCTCAACACTTGCCCCAAACCAGAAAAAAGTAACTGAGACAAATGAGCTGGAAGCAGACACAGACTTTCTAGTAGAAGAGCAGGCTCTGGATCTGCCTGAGAAGGAATTCAGAAGAATGATATGGAAACAAATTCAAATGATCTGGAAAGGGGTGGAGGAAAATAAGGAAGAAGTCAGGAAAGTGCTACAGGAGCAATCAAACAAGATAGACACTGCATTGGAAACAATCCAAAACCTGCAAAAAGAAGTCCAGATGATTAATAATAAAATATCAGTAATGGAAAATAGACTGAAAGGGCAAAGGATTATAATGGAAGAGATGGAAGCCAGAACCAGTGAGCTGGATGACAAATCTCTCAATACTGCTAAGATAGAGGAGCAAGCACAACAAAGGATTGAAAAATCTGAAGAGAGTCTAAGATTCATGCTGGTTAAAAACATGAAGAGGAATAACTTAAAAATTATTGGCATTACAGAACAGGAAGAAACACAGAAATCCACAGAAGAGATAGTTGAAAAGCTTCTGGAAGAAAATTTTCCTAACATCTTGAAGGATGAGAAGATAAACATTCAAGAAGCTGAATGAACCCCAGGAAGGATAGACCCCAAAAGAAAATCACTGAGACAGATCATAATCAAGCTCTCCAAAATCAAGGACAAG
>NW_006408521.1:2304770-2307193 GCF_000296735.1 Chrysochloris asiatica
GTATATACTGTAGTTTTTGATGGATTCCAAAGTTAGTTATAAACAATCAGCACATCACCTAAACGACTCAAAAGACATATAACTGACTAGAGTTCATGGTTTGTTTACATTGTTTTGAAGCAAAATCTAAATACAATGAAATACTCAAATCCTTAATATACTCCTTGGTGATTTTGTGAATTGTGTACAAGCTAATAAAGATATAAAATATTAAAAAAAAAAAGCAACCAGGGAAAAGAGAAGTGTTACCTACAAAGGGAAGCAAATCAGATTAAGCTCTGACTTCTCAGCAGAAACCATGCAGGCAAGAAGGCAATGGTGAGACATATATAAAACCCTAAAAGAAAAAAAAACAAAAAACTGCCAACCAAGGATCTGGCAAAACTGTCAATCAAATACAATGGTGCAATCAAAACTGTCCAGGATAAACAGAAGCTAAAAGATTTTGTCAGAGCCAATCTAGCACTTCAAAACATCCTAAAGGGAGTTCTTTGGAATGAAAACGAGCAAGAACAGACAACAACCAGAGATTGACAGATGTGGCAACACTACCTGAACTCAGTCGACAGATAGCAGAGTTCAGAATGGAACAAAATTACAGCAATGAATTCAGAGGACCTGTGAGGCCAACGAAAGATCAAACTATTAACAATGTCAAAGACGGGGAAAATATAGGAACAGAAATCCAGCTGGTGAAGAGGTCGAGTAGATGGCAAGATACAATAGACTGTCTCAGATGCAGGGACTACTTAACGGACTATAGGGTAACCCGAAAGAAAATTAATACTCCCTACAATGCTCAATAGACTCCTGTGAACCCAGATGGAGACCTGGTTGACCAGTAGTGTTGTAAATCCAGGTGACTCTTGGACCCAGAGTCAGTGACATAGCCACAGAGGACTAGAGTGGAGAGTGACGTGTCCAGCTGATAAGAAGAGAGGACACATGTATAAGTACACCCACACTTGCAGATAATACCCACTTGACCTGGCTTCAACAACTGGATGATCAGAGCTCAAACAGAAGAAGAAAGAAGAGGGAAAAAAGAATAATCTGATACAATTAGATGAACTTGACATATATCTATGGAAGCAGTAGCCCAAAAGAGGGAACAAATCTTCACAGGGAGGATAATTCCCACCCTCTCCACATATGGAGAGGACAGGGATGGGCAACTTGGACATTGGCTACCCATAATGGGGGGACTACAGAGGCAAGAAGTGACTGGCTTACAAGCTTTCAAAAGGGAGCCTAGATCCAAAAGGGCAGGGAGCAAGGGAGAATCTCCCCTGAGTAGTATCCATTCTGTCTAGTCGGGGCTGATGAAAGGAGATGCGGATAGGTATCGTGATACAATAGCGAATAATTGTTATCAGGACTGATTGTAAGGAAATGTAAAGGTAGACATTTTGTGGTAAAGGGAGGGGAGTGATTAACTTTGCAGTCTAGGAGCAGAAGTCTCTGGGACCATCAAGGGAGAAGAGCAGAGAATGGAACCCTACCCAGAGAAGCAGTGGTGCCAGGGATGGAGGCAGAGACAATGACGTGGGGAGATGGAGTGGCTGGAGACTTTGGACCCGTAGAGGAAGAGGGGCTATATGTGGATGACTGGGGGGCAGTTGTGCGAGGTATACCCTTTGATTGGATGATGATGCATGGAGGGGGTTGTAACCATGGCGAGGAAATGATATATGATGGGATCAATGTGAAGCTAATGTCCTCCTATGTAAACTATCACATAATTCACAATAAAGCATTAAAAAAAAACAAAACAGCATAAGAGATAAAGAAAGAAACTATCTCATGATTAAAGGGTCTATTGAGCAAGATGACATTACCATAATTAACATCTATGCTCCAAATGAAAGAGCACCAAGATATATAAAGCAAGCCCAAATAGAATTGAAGAAAAAAATAGATAAATCTACAAATATAATGGGGGATTTTAATATACCACTTTTGAAAAGGGATAGAAAAACCAGAAAGAAACTTGACAAAGCTACAGAGGAACTGAACAGTACAATCAACCAAGTTGACCTCATATATGTGTACAGAGCATTCTACCTAACAACAGCACAATGCACATTCTTTTCCAGTGCACATGGAACTTTCTCCAGAATTGACTGTGTGTTAGGTCACAAAGCAAGCCTCCATAAATTTACAAACATCAAAATACTATAAAGCATCTTTTCAGACCATAATGCCATAAAATTAGAAATCAACAATAAGAAGACCAAGGAAATAAAATTTAATATGAGGAAATTGGATAAAGCCCTTTTAAAGAGTGATTGGATAATAGAGGAAATTAAATGTGAATTCAGAAAGTTCCTAGAAACAAACGAAAATGAACACACAACATACCAAGATCTTTGGGATTGTCAAAAGCGGTGCTGAGAGGACAATTTATTGTAATAAATGCACAC
>NW_006408521.1:2308648-2322441 GCF_000296735.1 Chrysochloris asiatica
ATAAGGACAGTGCTGAAAAGGACATTAGGAAAACAATACCACTTACAATAGCCACCCAAAGGATTAAATATCTGGGAATAAATGTAACCAGAGAAACAGAGGACTTATACAAAGAACACTACAGAACACTACTACAAGAAACCAAAAGAGACTTACAAAAATGGAAGAATATACTGTGCTCCTAGATCGGAAGACTTAACATTGTGAAGATGTCAATACTGCCCAAAGCAATTTACACATATAATGCAATCCCAATCCAGACTCCAACGACATGCTTCAAAGAGATGGAAAAAAACAATTACAAACTTTATATGGAAAGGAAAGAGACCCAGGATAAGCAAAGCACTGCTTAAGAAGAAACACAAGGTGAGAAGCCTCTCACTCCCTGATTTCAAAGTTTACTACACAGCTATGGTGGTCAAACAGCCTGGTATTGGTATAATTAAAGATAAATTGATCAACAGAACAGAATTGAGAATCCAGAAATTAACCCATCCATATACAGCCAACTGATTTTCAACAAAGTATCTAAGTATATTGCATGGGGAGAAGACGGTCTCTTCAACTGATGGTGCTGGCAGAACTGAAAAGCGATATGCAAAAGATTGAACCAAGACCTTCACCTCACACCTTATACAAAAACTAACTCAACATCGATTAAAGACCTAAATGTGAACCCCAGAATTATGAAGGCCATCAATGAAAAAATAGGGACAAATGTGAGGGCACTAATTCAGGGAATACACAGAATCCAAACATTTTGAAAACTACACAAACAAAAGTAGACAAAATGATGAGTGGGATATACTAAAAATTAAAAACTTATGTGCATCAAAAGACTTCATCAAAAGAGTAAAAAGGGAGTCCACAGAATGGGAAAAAATCTTTCACAATGACACATCAGACTAGGGACTAATTTAGAAAAATATAGGAACCTATAACACCTCTATAAGAAAAGGACAAATAACCTAATTAAAAAATGGGCAAAGGACATGAATAGACACTTCACCAAGGAGGAGATCTGGGAAGCCAACAAACATATGAAGAAATGTTCACAATCACTAGCCCTTAGAGACGCAAATCATAACAACAATGAGATATCATCTCACACCAGAAATAACAGCAAAGATCAAAAAAGTAGGGGACAATAAATGCTGGAGGGGATGTGGAGAGACTGGGACACTCCTGCTTTTCTGGTGGGACTGCAAAATGGTCCAGCCTCTCTGGAAAGCAATATGGTGCTTCCTCAGAAGGTTGGAAATAGAAATATCTTATGATCCAACAATTCCTCTACTTGGTTTTTACCCACAAGAAATACGAGTCATAACGTGAGTAGATATATGCACACCAATGTTTATAGCAGCACTATTTACAATAGCAAAAAGATGGAGACAGTCTAAGTGCCTATCTATGGAAGAGTGGATAAACAAACTGTGGTACATACACACAATAGAATATTATGCTACCCTGAAGAATATCAAGGAAGCAGCAAGCCACCGCATAACATGGATGAACCTTGAGGACAGTATGCTGAGAGAAATCATTCAGTCACAAAAGCAGTAATATGGCATAGGTCCATTATGGTAAAAGATTAAGAAAAAGCACCCACACTAAAAGGGGAAACTTTAAAAAATCTGTTATTTTTAATTATTTATATTTATTTTAATTTTTTTGTTTGTTACTGGGTTATTTGGGGTGGGGTGAGGGGAGAGAGGGGAAGGTGGAGCACAGGATAGGTAATAGGCAAAGGAAAGTTTGGGTACTGGGGGAGGGCAAACACTAGAAGGGGAAGGGGAAAGGAAAAATAAGGCGCATGGGAGAATAGCTAGGCAGGTTTACATGGGCTAAATAAGACAGACGTACATAACGATATAAGCACAAACGTGGGACAATAGGACTTGTGGATACAAAGATTGAGGCATGGTTTGAATGGGTAAAAGTGGGGAGATGATATTAAGATGCTTAGCTGTCTTTTGAATCTTGGTTTCCCTTGCCTACTATTATAAAATAGGCACTTGAAAGCGAGAGAGAGGTATAGCCAGAAACATCACCAGAGAAAGCTTGTAAGTCCATCTTCAGCCTATAACTGATTGGAATACCTAAAATGGGGCTAGAACTTGCCCAGTGAAGGAGGCTCCCTGCAGAGCCTTTCCAGTGCTTTCCAACACTGAAACTCACATGTAATACACTTGTAGGCATATGGTCCTGCTGTTGACTACGTTGGTCACCGATTAGGAGAAGTGGGGAAAAACAGCAATGAAGTTGTGAACTAAATCCGACCACATCCAACAGAGCTGGTTAACCAGCAGTATGACAAGACCTGGGGACTCCTGGGCCCAGAGGCAGGAATATGGCCCCAGAGGACTAGAACAGAGTGTGAAGCATACAGCTGATATGAAATAGTGGGAGATGCACAAGAACACCCACACTTGCAGATAATGGCAATATGACTGGCTACTATAAGAATAAGCAAGTCACTCACTGGGAAGCCATCAAGGCAAACAATCAAGTTCCTTCAGGACAAACCCCCCACTAAGACTGAAACTCAAAGGGAATACATGAGCAGACATATAAGCTTGCTGGTGACCACATTGGTCTACTGGTAAGTTGAAGAAGAGGAAAGGCAGCAGTGAAGAAATGGATGGACTGAGTTCAAACACATTCCATTGAATCACATTGACCTGGAGATGAGGGAGAGAAGAGGAAGGGCTGGTTGTTCCAATGTATGGTGAGACCTAGGGACATCTGAACCCATGGACAAGGACGTAGCCACAGAGGGCTAGAGCTGAGAGTGAAGCATCCAGCTGATATGAGGTGAGGGGAGATGCACAAGAACGCCCAAAGTTACAGATGGTTCCCACTTGACCTAGCTTCGATGGCTTTGACTAGACTAAGTTAAAAAAAAAATTTTTGTTTTGATAAAGGAAACATGGGTAAATTGCTATGATTTGATGAACTTGACCTATACTCATGGGGGTTGTTGTTGTTATGTGCCATGAAGTTGGTTCCAACTCATGGTGACCCTGTACAAGGTTTCCGAGGCTGTAAATCTTTGCGGGAGCAGAAAACCCCATCTTTCTCCCACAGAATAGCTGGTTGTTTCGAACTGCTGACCCTTAGATTAGCAGCCTGATTCATAAACACTACGCTAGCTGAGCTAGTAACTCTAAATACCAACAGAGAGGGAAGGAGTCTTCATGTCAAGTATCAATGCTATCCCCTCTGTACACAGGGAAGATGGGGATGGGCAACTTAGACACTGGCTACCTAAAAATGAGGGGGCGATAAAGGCACAAAGTGACTGGCTTACAAGATTTCACGGGAGAGTTTACTTTAATAGTGTGTGGGGGAAGAAAGGGTCCCCACTGAACAGTTTTCATCTTGTCTAGATGGGTCTGGTAAAAAGAGATGGGGATAAAATTCTTATGATTCAATAGTGAGTAATTGTTATCATGACTAATTGGACTGTCACAATTGTAAGATAGAAGTTTTGTAACAAAAACAGGGGAGTAGTTAATCTTACAGTCCAGAAACAGAGGACCCTATGACCATCAAGGGAGAAGAACACAAGCAGAATGTGGGATCTTATCCAGAGAAGCAGCGACACCAGAAATGGAGTCAGAGATGAGGACATGGAGAGAGGGAGCAGCTGAGAACTCTAGATTCTTGGAAAGAGAGGGACTGAGAGCTGGCAGCCAGGAGGCAGACTTTCAGAATGTGCCTTTGGTGGTATAAATTATTATACATGAGTGAGTGTTTAAAAGTAAAAAAGAGCTAAAGTGATGAGAGAAATACTGTTAACTGATGGTACATGGAGGGGATTATAACCATTGTAATGAAATGAAGTGTATGATTTATTGAATGTAAAACTGATGATCTGCCCTGTAAACTTTCACTCAATCCGCAATAAAAACCTTAAATATATATATATACACTTAAATATATATACAACACCTGGTGTGGCACAATAGGACAATAGGATAAACAATAAACCACAAGGTTGGTTTGAACCTTAAGTTTGGCAGTTCTTACCCACCAGCTGCTTCTCAGAAACCCTATGTTGTTGTTAAGTGCCATCGAATCGGTTCCAACTCCTAGAGACCCTGTGTAGGGTTTCCAAGGAGTGGCTGGTGGGTTTGCAATGCCAACCTTGTGGTTCAAACCGACTTTGAGGCTGAGTGCTTGTCCTTTAGTGCCACAGAAGGACTCCCTATAAGGGGTCGCTCTGAATCAGGCTTAACTGCACTTAACAATAATGATTCGAGGAAATAATCACATCTTGGTTTATTGCTTTTAACCTTGTGTTTTTGCTTAAGAAGCTCAGTGCACAAAAGGACAAACCATCATTGTCTTAAGTCATGTTAGCATGGTAACAAACTTCTGCCAGTAACAGATATTATTAAAAAACATTATTGTTTTACACATTTATGTTCCACTCCCACAAAGTATTGATTGTCCTTTTAGTTTTGAAAAAGGGAAATTGAGAATAATATGAAACAATAATACTGTGTCATTTCTCATTGACATTATTGTTAGCTCATACCTTTTTTATTTGATAGCAGGTTTCTCAACTGTATTTATGATCAAGAGACTTTAACCCAATGATTTAAATGGCTTTACAAAGGATGACAATGATTTATAGACCTTCAGGTTTCTCATAAGGATTAATTTTGTTCATAATATATAGTTAAGAAAATGTCTATCTGGTATACAATAAATGTTTGTAATTTCAAGTGAACTTCGTTTGAAATTATTCTCCCATTTTAATTATTCTCATACTTCACACAGAAGTGCAATACATTTTAGAGGAGTTTAATGCCCTTTAATGTACTTATTGCAGAAGTCACAGATTTTGAATGTATCTTTCTCATTTTAACTGTGTTCTTTTAAGTGATTTTCTCCAAGTCCATTCTATTATTTGTATACCTTTCTCCCTCTAAAATCTGCAGATTGTAGAAGACAATGATTCATCTCTTGTGGATGATTAAATATAATAAATAATACCTAACTTTCTTAGAGAAGAGTTGTCATCAATATATTCTGAAATTGTTATTTTAATAATATCTATTGATTTAAATGAATATAACCTAATTGCTCCCCAAATCTCAGGCAAGAAAATAATTTGAGAAATATGCATGCAAATGAGCTACTGCCATAAAGCAATAAACATCAATAAGATTAAGTAATTGTATTTACTCTAAACTTTCAAATAGGGGAGAAAGTACATGAATTTTTAACAGCATTGGCAGCAATATAATCACCCATTATCCTTACAAGAAAAAAATAAATTAGGAGGTAGGGGAATAGGAAAAGAACATATTAAAAAATAAGCAGATTAAAAGCAAAAGGGAAAACAAAACAAAAATGAAAATTTCTATGCAGGTTCCTTTTTTTTTGGAAAGAGAATTTCCTTCTTATCTTTTTTTCTTCCACATAATAAATGGCCATATTATCTAGAGTGACATTTCTGAGATCCAGAACTTGACAATACTGCCTTGTTTTTCCTTGTCTTACAAGTTTTCTGTCTTTGACAGGTATAGTCTAAACACTTTTTAATCAATCTCTATTATTGAAAAATATTTGAATTTTCTTTTGTGCCAAGTTTCTTCCTTACACAGATTTCAGCTTTTCTTGATTTCACTGCATTACATGTAAACAATGAGACTTATTTGGAGATGGCATGAGCTTTTCTCATAGTGTTGTTGTTGTTGACGTTGTTAAGTACCAATGAGTTGTTTCTGACTCATAGAAACTCTGTACAGGACTTCCAAGACTATAAATCTTTGTGGGGACAGAAAGCCACATTTTTCTCCCAAGGAACAACTACTGGGCTTGAACCTCTGACCTTGTGGGTCACGGTGCTGTGCTTATCCTCCAGAGCTACCACATTCCCTTTGACTTCAAGGAGAGATTCCATTTAAATGGCCTTTGAATTTGAGGAATTCAAAGAAGTATGAAGGGGTAAAATCAGGACTATAGAGTAGATGAAGTAAGGTTTCCAACAAAATTCTCTTAGGATGGTCCTTGCTCCTGTCTAAGACTAGCAGAGGCATTGCCATAATGGAAAACAATGCCTTGGTGCAATTTTCCTGGCTTTTTTCTGACTAATGAACCTTCAACATATTAAGCCTCTGTGATTGTTCTGTGCCCTTCAAGAAAATGTATCAAGATTTCCCACTTGGGGTCCCAAAAAGCTGTCACCTCAACCTTCTGAACTAAGCTATCTGACTTGAATTTAACTGGACCAGTAGATCCTCTCAAGCCATAATCTTGATTGGACCTGTTTTTGAAGGCATCCTAAGAAGACTAAGACATGTATATTAATGAGATAACTTGTTTGCAGCCATCCATTGATGGCACAGACATGCTTAAACTTGTTTTGTATTGAGTAAAACTATGCATATATGAACTAGAACATTAGAAGCAATACTTCTTTATTTACCCTCTTACATTTATTATGTTATTAGGTGCCAGTGAGGCTGTTCCACTCATAGCAACCCTATATACAACAGAACAAAACACTGTCCCTGGTCCTCTACCGTCCTCAGAACTGTTGTTACTTTGAGCCCATTGTTGCTGTCACTGTGCCAACCATCTCGTGGGGGCTTCCTTTTTTGTTGTTGTTGTTGACCCTCCACTTTACCAAGCATGATGTCCTTCTCCAGGGACTGGTCCTCTCTGATAAATAGTATGTCCGAAGTCTGAGAGACAAAAATCTCACCATCCTAGCTTCTAAGGAATGCTCTGATTGTTCTGCATCTAACACACATACATTTTTTCTTCTGGTAGTCCATACTACTTTTAATACTCTTCTCTAATACCATAATTCAAATGCATCCATTTTCTTCAGTCTTGCTTATTCATTGTCCAACTTTCACATTCACATAAGGTGACTGAAAATATCATGACTTAAGTAAGGGGCTCCTTAGTCCTCAAACTGACACCTTAGCTCTTGAATACCTTAACAAGGTATTGTGCAGCAGATTCGCCTAGTGCAATATGCCATTTGATTTCTTGACTGCTGCTTCCATGATTGTTGTTCAAAACTTCAAAACATTGAAGTTTTGGGCAACTTCATTCATTTCACTATTTATCATAATTTTATTTACTGATTTAGTGTGAGGATTTTTGTTTTCTTTATATTTAAGAGCAATCTGTACCGAAGGTTCTAGTCTTAGATCTTCATCAGTAAGTATTTTCAGTCATCTTCCTTTCAATAAACTAGGATATATCATCTGCATATCAAAGGTTGTTAATGAGTCTTCATGCAATCCTCCATAACCACATTCTTTTTCATATAATCCAGTTTCTCAGATTACTGCTCAACAAACAGATTAAATAAGTATGGTAATAGAATATAACCCTGGTGAACACCTTTCCTGATTTTAAACCCTTCAGTATCCCCTTTTTCTGTCCTAACAATTGCTACTTGGTCTATGTTCAGGTTTCTCTTGAACAAAATTTAGTGTTCTGGAATGTACATTCTTTGTAATGTTAGCCATAATTTGTCATGATCTACACAGTTGAAAGTCTTTGCATAGTCAAGAATGCACAAGGAAACATTTTTCTGTTATCCTCTACTTGCAGTAAAGATCCATCTGACATCAGCAAAAATGTCTCTAGTTCCATAGTCTCTTCTTAATCTGGCTTGAATTTCTGGTAGTTCTCTGTCGTTGCACTATTGCAACTGCTTTTGAATTATTTTAGGCAAAATTTTAATTGCATGTGACACTAATGCCACTGTTATGTTTCTGTGTTTCATTAGCTTACCTCTCTTTGCAATGTGCACAAATAGGAATCTCTTCTGATCAGTTGCCCAGGGAGTTGTCCAAATTGTTTGGCAATGTGAGTACCTCCAGTGCTGGATCAGTTTGTTGAAAGATTTCAATTTGTATTCCATCATTTCCTGGAGCCTTGCTTTTTGTCAATGTTTCAGTGAAGCTGGGCCTTCTTTTAGTAACACTGGTACTTAATCATAGCTACCTCTTGAAATGGACCTTTCAGTAGCACTATTATTATTTTTGGTAAAGTTACTCTGCATTCCTTCCAACTTTAAAAAAAAATTTTCATCGCAGAACATTTATTGCACAACTAGATGTTGAAATCCTTAAGATGAACTGAATGCTTCAACAGCTGCTCTCTAGGGTTTAGGTGTTGTTCCTTCACGGAATCCATGCCTGAATCTGAGTTATACAATTTTTAGGTGTCTCATTCAATGAGTACAAGTGTTATTTCGTCTTTTAGCCTTGGCCCTCCAGTTATACTTTCTCTTGCGCTTGACAGGGTAGCCACATTTGCCACAGGTCAACTTTTGAAGATGGTAGGTGTTCGAGCCACCACGGTGGCACAACATGTGTCTTATTGCGATGCTTTCCAAATGATGACGTTCCCCTGTCATCTCACTTCTGCCACCGACACTAAAGAGCTCCATCTTCTTTTAATGCTTTCTGCATTATTCAGTATATGTGCCATCGAGTCGGTTCCGACCCATAGACCCTGTCAGGATTTCCGAGGCTGTAAATCTTTACAGGAGCAGAAAGCCTTATCTTTCTCCCATGGAGCAGCTGGTAGTTTCGAACTGCTGACCTTAAGGTTTGCAGCCCAATTCGTAACCACTAAGCTACCAGAGCATATTTTCCTCATAGAATCCTTTAATATTTCAAGTGAAACTTGAATTTTTTCTTCAGCTCTTTCAGCTTTAGAAATGACAACTGTGGTCTTTTTCTTTGGTTATCTAATTACTGGTTTTTGCATATTTCATTTTAAAACTTGATTTTGTTTTCTTGAGCAGCCCTTTGAAATCTGTTCATCTCTTTTACCTCCTCATTTCTTCCATTTGCGTAGCTTCTCTATACTCAAGAACAAGTTTCAGAGTCTCTTCTAACATCCATTTTCATTTTTTCTTCCATCCTAACTTTTTAATGACCTTTTGTTTTTTTCCTGTTTGTTGGTCTTAATGTCACCCCACAATGCCCACTGTCCTCAATTATTAGTGTCTAATGCATTAAATCTGTTCTTTAATATGGTCTCTAAATACAGTCGGGATACATTTAGCATCATGATATAATTTGGCTCTCATGATCTCAATTTGATTTTCCTCAGCTTCAGCCTGAACTTGCATATGAGCTGTTGTCTGTCCTACAGTTGGCTCCTGAACTTGTTTCAGCTGATGATAGTGGGATTTTCCACTGTCTCTTCACACAGACGTAATCAATTTGATTCCTATGTATTGCATTTGGTGAGTTCCATGTGTATAGTTGCCTTTTATGCTGTTTTAACAAGGTATTTGCAATAAAGAAGTTGCTGGTCTTAAAAAATTCCATTATGTGATCTTCAGCGTCACTTTATCGCCAATGCCTTATTTTCCACCTACGGATCTTTCTTCTTTGTTTTCAAGTTTTACATCTCAATTACCAGTAATTATCAATGCACATTGAAATTGATCAAATTAAAACTGAACAAATTGGTAGAATTCTCCAATTTTATCATTATAGGCCTTAGTAGTTAGTGCATAAAGTTTAATAATAGTGCTACTGAAAGGTCTTCTTGTAGGCATATGGATACTATCCTAACACAGACAGCACTGCTCTTCAAGATAGATCTTGAAATCTTCTTTTTTACAATGATTGTAACATGATTCCGTTTCAATTTTTTCTTTCCTTCCTGGTTCCTGATTCAGAATGGTCTATACCAGTCCATTTCAGCTCACTATTGCCTAAGATATCAATTATTATGCATTCCATTTCATTTTTGGCAACTTCCAATGTTCCTAGGTTCATACTTCATATGTTCCATGTTCCAATTATTAATGAATGCTCACAGCTGTTTCTCCTCAGTTTGTGTTATGCCCCTTAGAAAATGAAGGTCCTGAAAACTTTGCTGCATATGCAACGTTATCATGAACCCTACTTTGAGGAGGCAGCACTTTCCCATGTGTCTTTTGTGTGCCTTCCATCCTGAGGGGCTTATCTTCTAACACTATATCTAACAACATTCTGATGCTGTTTATACTGTTTTTATCTTCCGGCACTATATCTGGCAGGTTCGGTTGCTATTCATAAGGTTTTCAGTGGCTAAACATTCAGAAGTAGTTTGCCTCTCCTTCTTCCTAGTTTGTCGTGGTCTGGAAGCTCTGCTGAATACTGTCCACCATGGGAAACCTTGCTGGTATTTAAAATAATGGAGGCATAGCTTCCAATATCATAACAACATGCAAGCCAGATTGACAGATGAGTGGTGGACCCTTGTACATTTGTTACTGTAATTGAATAATAGGTACTTTGATTGGAAATTCAGGAATGAATCACTTTTTCTAGTTGGAAAGAAAACTGAATGGACAGTCAATAATAGATCTCTGTTGTTGTTAAATGCCTTCAAGTTGGTTTGACTCATAGCGGCCTGTATAAGATTTCCAAGGAGCAATTGGTGAACTTGAACGGCCAACCTTGTGGTTCAAACCAGCTTTGCTGTCCAGGGCTTTAACCCACAGAGCCACACCACTATAATAGGTAACATACTGAATGTTTTGAGTCTTGAGAGATGATATTGTTTGCTCATGGACATGGAAGATGATTTCAAGGTAGAAGGAATCAAACAAGAAAGCATAAGTATGTGGAATGTTATGTTATGATTGGGGAACTGGAGTTTTTCACTGAGTTTTCCTTAAATTAAATTATAAGTCTAGTGTTTATATAGAAAATATTATTTTGGGTGGTCATCAGGGCATTTCCTGGAGGCTTCTATTTATGATATGAATGAGGTCAGGTATCAGTCAATGAGGAATCTATTTCTTCTCTTGTAAGAATGAGTAGATGGAAGGAGAGAATCCAATGAAAAAGTTCGGGGAGTAGAACTGTCCTGTTATTTTTTTATTCTTTTAGCTGGCTTTCTGCTTTCGTTTCCTTTACTCAAGCCTCCCTTTCAAGACATTTCTTTGATGCTTTCAATAAAAAACTCTGAACTGCTACAAAGCTGTTTTATTTTTGACATGGAACATCATCTCAGCACCTGTATTGCCACTAATGATTATTTTCTCATGAGAGTCACTGGCTTGAGAAAATGTTATGTTTTGGCACTGACTGATACCTGATAACAATTTATAAGGTATAAAACGTTGGGAAGGGTGGATGCAAATCTATTCTAGAGGCAAGATGATCTCCAGTGTGTGTCCAGGAATTTTTTTGAATCTTCCACTGTGGTGAGGTCACCTAGTGTGAAATGGATGTGCCAGGATAAAACATTGTGATGGGGGGAATGGAGCTAAAATATCAATCAGTTAGGCCATTTTGAATGTGCTTATTAAAATGTATTTAGAAATAATAAGCAATCCAAAACTGAAAACAAACAAACAAACAAACAAAACCCAAAATCACAAAAATGACACGAGGAAAAGCATCACATTAAGGATAATGCTGAAAAATCGTTTTAATGAATCTGTGGGAAACAACAATATTGTTGGTCACCATTATAATGACACCTAAATTGAGGAAGTTAGCCCTAGTAACATAGTAGCTAGGCACTCGGCTGCTAACCAAAGGGTATTGGTTCAAACGCTTCAACAGCTCCAGAGGAGAAAGATGGGGCTGTTTGTGTACATAAAGATTTACAGCCTGTCAAGCTTTGGGGACTTGATGGCACCTAACAACAACAACAAAGCTTTGGGATGGAGTCCTGGTGTAGTGCTGCAGGTTAAAATGCTGGATTGCAAAGTTAGCTTGAACTGCAAGGTCGGCAGTTCAAACCCACCAGCCACTCCTCAAAAACCCTATACAGGGTTGCTATGAGTTGGAACCATCTTGACGTAACTTAACAACAATAACAACAAAGCTATGGGGCCGTTCTGTTCAGTCCTATACGGTCTCTATAAGTCAGAATATATTCAACAGCAATAGATTTGGTAGGAACAGATGAGGAAAGTGAAGTACATTTTAAAGTTGCAAAATACATCAGTTACAATTTGAAAATTAAATTCTGAAAATAATGTAATACCAATTTTAATTTAAACTATATCTGCCAGTTTTGTAGAAATGCTTTTACAGGATTTTTTCTCCTTTAGATTGTTGTTGTATGCTGTGGAGTTGGTTCCGACTCATAGCGACCCTGTACAGGGTTTCAGAGACTGTAAATCTTTATGGGAACAGAAAGCCTCATCTTTCTCCTGCAGAACAGCTGGTAGTTTCAAACTGCTGACCTTGCGTTTTGCAGCCCGATTCATAACCACTACGCTACCAGAGCTCACTAAATAATTATTTAAATAAACATTCTCTTACAGAGAACTGGAATCCCAGGAGAATCCTGAGAAGACAGGCTTAAAATAAAGACCGTGTCACAGCAATTCCACCGTTCTGTTGAGCAGTAAGTTATATCTCAGCACTCTAGAAGTATAGGTCAGCTTCCTTATGCCACATAGCAGAAACATTTCCTAAACATCTGGCAATATCTCTTTGGGATGTCTACTCTTTGCATATTTAAAAATATTTTAATCAATGACTTCTGTATTCATTTCCCATCCTACCCAACACATATGTTTAGCTGAAATGAACTGTGCAGTGTAGAAGCGCCCTGGGCTCCATCCTGCAAGGGTACATTTGCTCTCCTTGAGCCATTCAGAGAGGTCATGAATGAACTATAAATATCCCTGTTTTTGCTCCTTGTCATCAGTGCATTTATTTGTATAGTTTACTAAAATTCTGAATACTTTGAATGGTTTCCATAAAGTTGGTGTATTTAATGTTAAGACTGAAATGGGCAAAAAACCAGTAGCTGTTAATTCCGACTCATGGTGGCCCCATGAACTATGCTCCACGGGCTTTTCACCAGCTGATTTTTTGCCAAGACTTTTTCTGAGGCTCCTCTGGGTGGACTCGAACCATCAACTTTCTGGTTGTCAGTCAAGTGTGTTAACTACTTGAACACCTCAAAGACTCCAAAACTGAAATTATTAAGTGTCTTCAAGTCAGTTCTGACCTACAGCAACCTTGTATAGGTAGTATTTCTGAGGAGGGGCTAATGAGCTTGAACCGCTAACTTTGTGGTTCAAACAATTTAGCAGTCCAGCGCATTAACCCACAGTGCCATATATCATGATAATTATTTCATAAATGTTTATTAAACTTTAGTTAAGCACCCCCTCCCCTCTCCTCCACCACAGTGCATGAACATAAAGCCTTTCTATGTATCTTGAATTTAAATTCCAAATAAAATGATCTATGTGATGTATTTGGAGTATCTGAAGCCAAGCAACATTAAACAATTTATTTAGGTTACACTTCCAATTAGTCTCAGCCTTAAGACTGTAGCCCTGGTAATTTTATTCCCAAATTGTTGCCTTTTTAAATACCAGGTAATCGCTAAAGGGTCAAATGCCACTTGTCTTAATCTCTAATCATAGTATGGCCACACAGCTGGCTTGTATGAGCATGCTTGCAAATATCTTTAAAGGCTTTGTGTGCATCACATTTTACCAGCATTATTCAACTGTTCCAGATCTTCTTACAATGCATGTTACATCAATTTCTTAAGCAATTTGGTTCTTCTATTTTGACCACAATAGTTTCTTCTTTCTTGTATCAGTGTGAGATTTTGCCTAGGTGTCCAATAATGCATAATCAAATATATACAAATGAAAACTACTGGAGAATTCTACATGATGTGTTTAAACACTCTGTACTTGGTGCTTAAATGTGACTTGTGAAAGATAAATAAAAGAAAAAATAACTAAGGGATTGAATTATGTTCCTTCAAAGATACGTTGAAGTCATAAACCCCAAATCTAACCCACTTCCATCTAGTTT
>NW_006408521.1:2323130-2342928 GCF_000296735.1 Chrysochloris asiatica
ATCCAAAGTATATGAGATGAACTTTGGGCATCTTGGCTTGTAAGGATCATTCTAGTTGTACTCCTTCCAACACAGATTTGCTTGTTCTTCTGACAGTCCATGATATTTGTAATAGTCTTCTCCAGCATCATAATTCAAATGTATCAGTTCATCTGTGGTCTTCTTTATTCATTGTCCAACTTTCACATGTATATAAGTTTATTGAACATACCATGGCTTGGGTTAGGTGCACCTTGATCCTGAAGCTAACATCTTTGCTCTTGAACACTTTAAGTCATGAGGAACAGATTTTCTTAATGCAACATGCTGCTTGATTTCTTGACTGCTGCTTTCATGAATATTGATAGTAGATTCAAGCAAAATGAAGTGTTTGACAATTTCAATCTTTTCTCTATTTATTGTGATGTTACTTTTTGTCCAGTGGTGAGGACTTTGTTTTCTTTACGTTGAAGTGAATCCATACTGAAGGCTTTCATCTTTGATTTTCATCAGTATTTTAAATCCTCTTTGCTTTCAGCAAGCAAGGTTGTATCATCTGCATATTGCAGGTTAATGTTTCTTCTTTCAATCCTGATGCCATGTTCTTCTTCATATAATCAGTTTTATATGAAGTTTCTTGGTTTATTTGCTCAGCATACACATTGAATAAATATGGTGAAAGAATACAACTCTGGTGCACAATTCTGATTTCAAACCATCTGGTTCCCCCTCCCCCCCCTTTTAATGGTATTTTTAAAAAAGCTTTTATTGTGAATTGGATGATAGTTTACATGTGATAACCTCAGCTTTACATTCATCCTATCATATTTTGTTTCATTGCAATGATTATAATCCCCTCCATGCATCATCATTCAATAGCATTTGCTTCCATTCCTGCTTTCTTTTTTTGGATATATACCAAATCACTCAGGAATATACAACCATTTAAACAACCAAAAGGCACACCCTGAAAGACTATCCCCTGGCCATCAGCACACAGCTTCTCTCCCTCCCTGATTCCAGGGTTCCCAGACACTCCATCTCTACAAGTCATTGTCTCTGCCTCCATCTCAGGTGTCACTGCATCTCTGGATAGGGTACCGCAGTCCGTTCTTCTCCATTGATGGTCCCAGGGTCCTCCTCTCCTGAACTGCAAGATCAACCACCCCCCTCCTTTTGTTACAAAACATCTATCTTTACATTTGCAACATTCACAATCAGTCCTGATAGCAGTTATTCAGTATTGAACCACAAGAGTCTTATCCCCATCTCCTTTCACCAGCCCCATCCAGACAAGTTGGAAACCACTCAGTGGAGATTCTACCTTCCCCCATACCCTCTGAAACTAGGCTCCTTCTTGAAAGCTTATAGTTCCTGCATTTTGCGTAGCCAATGTCTAAGTTGCCCCATGTTTCCCCTTCTTCTGTTTGAATGATTGACTCTTTGTCTATATAGAAGTTCCTCATGAGCAAAAGCAAGTGTTCTAGATGCCCACTGTTGGACATGTTATCCATAGCTTGTCATGATCCACACAGTCTAAAGCCTTTGCCTTGCCAATAAAGTATAGGTAAACATCTTTCTGGTAGTCTCTGCTTTCCACTCTGATGCCAAGATTCATCTGATATCAGCAATGATAACCCTCATTCCATGTTCTTGTTGTGACTCATAGTGGCCTGTATAGGTTATAAATATTTCTAGATGCTGAAAGTCTCACCTTTCTCCAGTGGAATGACTGCTAGATTCGAACTGCTGACCCTAAGGTTAGCAGTCTAGTTCATAATCCAATATGCTACCAGAGTTCCTTTATGTAGAAGTGGTGGTGGTGGTGATTGTGTGCCACGAGTTGGTTTTGACTCAGAGCCCAGTTATATAGGGCTTCAAAGGTTGTAAATCATTATGGGAACATAAACCTCACCTCATGTTTCTCCTGTGGAGCTACTGGTAGATTTGAACTGCTGACCTTAAAGTTAGCAAGGGCTCCTGTATACAGGAGTTGTGGCTGCTGTTAAGTACTATTGAGTCCGTTCCATATCATAGTGCCCCTGTGTAGTGATTCTGAAAAATATTTAAACTGCTAATCTTATGATTAGCAGTCTAGTACTTATCCAATAGAGAGATACATACAAGGGAAAGTGCCTTGTGAAGAAGGAGGAAGAGAAAAACAGATTTTCCTTCTAGCCTCCAAAGGGATCAGTGAGTACTGGTGGGGCACTGTGGGTTGACGCTCTGGACTGAAGCTCAAACTCACCAGCTTCTCCTTGGAAACCCTGTATAGGGTCTCTGTGAGTCAGAACCAACTCCACAGCACTTAATAACAACTCTGATTTTGAACTTTCAGCATCCAGGACTATGAGAAAATTAATTTCTGTTCTTATGTGTCAACCAATTTGTGGTACTATTTTCTTGGCAGCCCAAGGAATTGAATGTAAGAATTAACTTAGGAGAGAAAGCATTCTTGTGTGAGTTTGCCAAGCTTCAGATCTTGTCTATTTTTAATATGGGTTTTTGAACACTGTTTTAAATGGATAGTGTTGCAGATTCACAGAGCATTTCTTCTCTAACCGACAAACTGTTTCTTGATCTTTTAAATCTTTTTTAGGTCTATTTTAAGCCACTGGCATGTGTCCCTCCCCTGTAAGCATTGGTGGCAATTGTTCAGTTTTCCTAAGTCTATTGTGATCAGTGAGTATGCCCCATACAGCAAGTTTAACAGAAGAGGAAACTATGGTATCACACCTTTCTCATTAGTGTTTTATCTTCTCACCTTCAAAAATAATCCTTATATTATCATGAGAAATCATGTGCACAGCTCAAAGGGACTGAATACAATACTTATTCAATCCCCTTTGAATTGATGAAGTTGTGGGTCTGAGACTATAAAATTTTTACGGGAGCAGACAGCCTTGTCTTTCTCCCACAGAGCGACTGGTGGGGTTGAAATGCTGACAAAATTTCCAAATAGCTTCAAATTAGCCTTTGTACTTTTTGACGCAGGACTCAGAGTTAATTAAGCTCTCCAATTTGTTTGGATTTCAAATTATTTAAGTTATCCAATATGCACTGAATTTCAAATAATTTTCAGTAATTAGCATAGAGATAAAATAAAGCAAATGGTTTTTTATGTATTAGAAAAACTGTTTTTAAGATGCTCTGGATTGAAAATGTCTTGCCATAATTAATATGCCCTAGTTTTCTGTTAAAAAAACAAAAACAAAACACGTGGCTTTTCTATAAACAACCACTTTTGTTTAAACTATTGTACATGCAGACACTAAAGCAATGTGCTCACTTAGCTATTCTGAACTAAAAATATACATGGCACTGGAGTTATTTCCATTGTAAATTCCAATCTACATGGAATTAAGAAGCAGAGGTTATTTGAAGGCAGGTGAGCTTCTGCAAGAATATTGACTTTTACTTGTTTAATTAAGTTTGCTCCAGTACTAAATTGTTATCCTGTGGGTGCAGAGACCTGGGTCTGCACATGAGCAACTGGCAGAGTTGTGTCTCTAAGTTAGCTAGTGAGAAACATAAAATGAATTACAACTCTGAGTTTAGGGAGCTGGACTTGTTTCCAGTTATGGCAATGACCACATAAATTTTAGAAGCCAGATAAAGCCCACTTGCAATCATTTCTGACTAAATTATTTTTACTGTAGAAGATTATGACTAGGTGGGACCACGGGACCAGAAAATAATCAGCTATTAAGCCCAGAGTCATTAGCCAGGTGTGTGTGGTAAATGTATTACAAGCAGCACCTTATTTAATCTCCATAACAACTTTATGAGGTAGGTACTATTAGCTGAGGAAACAAAGATTTTGCAGAAAGGTGAATAATTTGCCCTAGGTAATTAGTAGAACCAGATGCTGAGTTCAAGTTTCACTACACAGTGCTTGCTCTTAAAGACTGCTATACTCTCATAAAAGGAAACCCCATTTCAGAGTTGGAGTGAATTCTTCAAGATGCCACAGCTCAATAGTGGGAGAGCTGGGCCTCCCATCCAAGTCTGTAACTAGAAAAGTCAGAGGAAATAAAATCAGACATTTACTGAGAAGTGTTTTCTAAAGACAGTGGCATATTTAAATGAATCTGAGTAGGGTCAGAGTTCACTTTAGTTTGTGGAGCTGGGTAGGCTGCCAACTCCTTAATGATCAATTGCCCTGATGGAAATGCTTACAAAATGCCCCTATTACAACAGATTCCGAAGTTGTGCCAACACAGTCTAATGCCCCTATGGTACCTCTAGGTGGTGCATTCTGCCTTTAAGAAAAGTCACAACTGACCACAAGCAGGTAACTATACCTCATCCTCAGTCTTCAGTCTCCCTTGGCCATCTCTCATTTTCTGTCCTGTCCTGTCTCACTTCATCTCTGTGGGATCCTTCTTCCTGCATTCCTTCAAACAAAATCAGATTTCAATAAATAAAAAGGAATCTAAATGGCATAGGGCTTTGTTGTTGGAAAGTGCTTTATAGTTTCTGATCCTCACAATAACTATCTGTGACAGAGAGTTTTATCCTGATGACTTTACAATGACTAAATAAAGGAGCTCTGGTAGCGTAATGGTTATGAATTGGGCTGCGAACCGCAAGGTCAGCAGTTCGAAACTACCAGCTGTTCCGCGGGAGAAAGATGAGGCTTTCTGCTCCCGTAAAGATTTACAGCCTCGGAAACCCTGTGCAGGGTCGCTATGAGTCGGAACCGACTCCACAGCACATAACAACAACAACAACAACAAATAAATGAAAGCTCCAAGTGCAAAATCAGTGTCCACAAGCCTGCAGTGACAAAGGCAGAATTTGAACCCAAGTCTTTCTGACTCCAAAACCAGTGCATGTATCACATTCATTTTGGGTTACTGATAGTGGCCACATGTCCTATTTGCCTGGGATAGTCTGGTTTATGATTACTGCCCTGGCTTGATTATTATTAGAGCCCCCTTTCATTTTCAGAGTAACCCAGTTTGTATGATAAAACCACTTTGGTGGCCCTGATGAAGTCAGACTTACACTTCATTCCCCTTGAAGGTATCAAATTTAAAGCCTTTATCTCAGGTTCAAGGAGCCCTGTTGGTATAGTAGACTGCTATTCACAGTAAGCACTGGGCTGCTAACTGCAAGGTCAGTAGTTTGAGTTCACCAGCAGCTCCATAGGAACAAGATGAGGTTTTCTACTTCTATACAGATTAAAGCAGTAAAAACTCTATATAAGGACATTAAGTCGTTACCAACTCAATGGCACAAAACCACCACCAAGTCTGGTTCAGTGAATACTTTGTGGAATACTATCTCAGCATCAGTAGGTACTAGGCTCTTGTTTTCTTGAGGGTTTGTGATTATTTCCATAGACCACAGATGTCAAGGAAGAGACAGGCTACTTTGCCCATTCTGAGACCTAGCCAGTGTCTTCAACCTGCTTCAAATTCTTAATCTGAGTGCAAATGTGCTACCTGTATTAGGGTTTAAGTCGTTCAGGTCAGAAAGCACCCATTTCAACCTATTTCAACCAACACAGAAATTTAATCATTGCATAACTGAGAAGGGCAAAGAAAGTAATGTTTTGCAGATACCACAGCGTCAGTATCATTCTCTGACTCCTCTCCTCTCTCCAGCCTCCTCTGCTCATTCTTCCCTCTCTCTTTTCACCCTCCCCTTCCCTTTATTCTTCGCTCTTCCCACACTCATCTTCTCTCTCTTTTTTCTCTCTCTCACCCTCCCTCCATCTGCGGTCTCTTCTTTTGCTGAGTGTTCTGTTTTTCTCAGGCACGGACTTTAAATTTGGGGATAAATAAAGTAACTACTTATTCCTGGTCTGCATTTTACCTTTGGCAAAAGCTAGAGGTGTAGGGCTAATTCTCAGGAGGCTGACATGGGTCATATGTTGATCACTAAGTCAATCATAGTAGTCAAATAACTGTTGTTGTTAAGTGCCATCCAGTTGGTTTCCACTCATAGCTATCCTAAACACAACAAAACAAAACAATACCAGTCCTGAGACATCTTTACAGCTGCTACGTTTGAGCTCATTGTTGCTGTCACCGTGTCAATCTGTCTCAATAGGGATCATTCATTCTCTTTGTCACTGACCATCCATTTTTCCAAGCATTTAGGTCCTTCTCTACGAAATGATCCCTCCTGACAATAGCCCCAAAGTATGAGCGTCAAATGTTTAGAACATTCTTATTTTGCTAGCAGTGTCCGATTACCCATTAAGCAAGGTAAGCACAGGCTTACCTATGCTTATTTACTGACATGTAGTGAACAATTTCATGGTTTTTCATGTCATCAGAGATTCTTCTTCTAGGTATGGCTTTGTTGTTGCTCTGTGCCCTCAGTCAGTTCCAGTGAATGGCTCGTGGGTTGAACCACCAGTGCTTATTCACAGCGCCATTAGCATCCACTTTTTTCTCAACCGTATCCTTTGAGCTAACTGTGCTAATTGCACCGCTCAGATTCTCCACCACCAGATATGTTGTTGTTGTGAGGTGCCGTGGAGTTGGTTCAAACTCATAGTGATCCTGTGCACAACAGAATTAAACACTGCCTTGTCCCGTACCATCTTCACCATTGATATGTTTGAATCTATTATTGTTGCCACTGTGCCAATTGCTCCATTTGGGGGATCATCCTCTTTTTCACTGACTCTCCCCTATACTAGCTATGATGTCTTTCACCTGGGACTTGGCCCTCCTGACTACACGTCCAGGTTGAGAGATGAAGTCTTGTGATCCTTACTTCTAAGGAACATTCTGGCTGTACTTCTTCCATGACAGATTAGTTTGTTCCAACAGTCCATGGTACTATCAATGTTCCTCAACAATGCCACACTTCACATACAGAGATTCTTCTGTTCACTGTCCATTTTCCTTACACATATGAATGCAGTGGCTCTATAGGACAAGCACCCAAATTTGAACCACAAGGTTGGCATTCAAGCTCACCAACTCTTCTGTTCCCACAAAGATTTACAGTAGTGTAAACTCTATGCAGGCTCACTGAGTTGGAACCAACTGGATGGCAATTAACAACAACAACTATAACATGAGGCGATATTCTGTTTCTAACTTTTTGAGGAAGTACCATATTATCTTCCACAATCATTACACCATTTTACAGTCCTATCAGCAATGTAGAGTCTTGGTATGGCACTATAGGATAAGTGCTAGATTGCAAGGTCTGCTTGAACCACAAGGTCAAATACACTATACAGAGTTGCTATGAGTCAGAACTGCCACCGCAGCACTTAACAACAATCAGCAATGTAGGAGAGTCCCAGTCTCTCCACACCAAAACAGCATTCATTGGTTTTGGTTTTTTTTTTTTAACTTTGCTGTTAATCCTTGGGTGAGATATTTCATTGCTATTTTGATTTGTATCTCTCCATTGGACAATCATTACAAACATTTCTTCATATGTTTTCTGGCTGCCTGAATGTCTTCTTTGGGGAAATGTGTGTTCATGTCCTTTGTCCAGTGTTCAAGTTATTTGTATTTTTCTTGTAGAGGTGTTGTTTTATATAAATTTTAGAGAATAGTCCCTTATCTGATAAGTCATTCAAAAAAGAAAAAAGAATCTCCTAGTTTGTGGTCTCTCTTTTTAGTCTTCTGGTGAAATCTTTGGATGAACATAAGTGTCTAATTTTGAGGAAGTCCCAGCCATCTCTTTTGTCTTCTAATTATCATGTATTTTTAGTTGTGCTTGATATTGTTGTTGTTAAGTGCCCTCAAGTCGGTTCTGACTCATAATGGTCCTGTATAGGGTTTCCGAGGAGCGGCTGGTGAACTTGAACTGCTGACCTTGTGGTTCAAACCAACTTTGCCATCCATCGCATTAACCCACATCTAGTTATGCTTGATAGAACCTTTAAGTTTGTCCCTGTTTTCTCACTGATGATATTTATAGTTCTAGATTTTTCATTTAGGCCTTTAATACACATTAAGATTGTTTTTGTATAAAGTGTGAGATATGGATCTTGTTTCATTTTTCTGCAAGTGTCAGCACCCTTCGTTGAAGAGACTGTCTCTTTCACTATATGATATTCTTGATGTTATCTCACAACTTTCTAGTCTTTGGTAATTAGTGCTTAATGCATCATATCTGTTGTAGTGATGGTCTCAATATATGTGGGCTATACCAAAGGTCATATTTTGACTCTCCTTGCCTTGTTTTAATTACCAGCAAGGTCACTCATGGTGGACAGATTTCAGTGAGCTCCAAGGCTAAGACAGACTAAGAAGGAGAAAAGCAAATCACTTCTGAGTGGTTAGACACTGAAAACATTGCTGATATAGTGCCTGAAGATGAGCCCCTCAGTTTAGAAAGCCCTCATGAAAGGACTGGGGAAGAGCTTCCTCCTCAAAGTAAAGTTGACCTTAGTGATGTGGATGGAGTAAAGCTTTTGAGATCCCATTTGCTGATAGGATACAACTCAAAAGAAGAAGAAACAGCTGCAAATATCTATTAATTATCTGAGTGTGGAATGTACAAAGTATGAATCTAGGACAATTAGAAATCTTTAAAAATGGGATGGAATGCCAAAAGATTGATATCCTAGGCATTCCTGAGCTGAAATGGACTGGTATTGGCCTTCCTGAATTAGATAATCATATGGTTTACTATGCCAAGAACGACATATCTAAGATGGATTCACATTCATTGTCAAAAAGAGCATCTGTTACCAAAAGGTTGGTAGTTCAAATATACCTGTTCCTCCTATGACTCCTTATACAGAGGTGCTATGAGTTGGAGCTGACTTGATAACACACAACAACAACAACATAGTTGTAGTGTTCCTAAGGATACAATGGAGTCCTTGTGTGGTGCTGTAGGATAAACACTTGACTGCTAACCACAAGGTTGGTGATTCACACCCATCAGCTGCTCCTAGGAAACCCTACACAGGGTCACTATTAGTGGAATTGACACAAAAACACTTAACAACAGCAAGTTTACTAAAAACATTGCATATTAATATTGTAAATGTGTAAATCATATATTGTTGCCATTCTTTTCTTTATAGGTCTTTGGAAAATAGAGAAACCATTTCTATTAATCAGGGGTTTTGGATTTATTGCACTAAAATGCATAATTGCAGTTTGTCTGGGTGTCTGTGTACCCATGTAATTGATTATATATATTTATATACATATCTGTATTTATTAATATATACTATATGAGTCTTTCTGCTCCCTTAAAGATTTACAGCCTTGGAAACCCTGTACAGGGTCGCTATGAGTCAGAATCGACTCCACGGCGCATAACAACAAAAGCAACATATGAGTCAGTTCTGACTCCATGGCACATAACCACCACCATATATTTATTATATACCTCAGAACATCATATAATTGATATTTTGGAAGGTAAGATTTTAGAGTTTTCAATCAGATGGATAGTTCCAATACCAATAACTGGATAATCATGTAGATGATAATTTCACTTTTTTCCTGTGAATTTTTTTCTTCTCCTCAAGGGGAAAAGAATCTATTAATAATGACTCTGAGGTGTTTTTTTAGTTCATTTCTGTTAGCCATAGCAAACTCCATCCAGGTTATAATTTTAAACTATTAAAAAGACAATATGTTACTCTCTAGGAATTTATTAACATTATAATAGCCTTAAAAGACTTGTAGATAATTTGGAGTCTGTTGAAATATTTATATATGCTAAGTGAGCGAGAACCTTAAATGCAGTAATCCTCCCTGTTTATGAAAGAAGCATAAATTTACTGTATAAAATTTAAATAAGTCAGATGACAAAAATAGAAATCATCCTAATCCCATGGTTGGAGAACCCGTTTTCCTTTAACTAGGGCTCCAAGTTTCTTGGGTAATTAAATGGAGAACACACGTTAAGAGACTTGGGTTGACCTTAAGTTCCCTAATGGACCCAGGAGGCTCTGTGAGTTAGGTGTTGTACGGCTAACCACAAGATTAGTGGTTTGAACCCACCAGCCAATCTGTGGGAGAAAGATGAAGCTATCAGCTCCCGTAAAGATTTACATCTTCAGAAACCTTAGATAGGGTCGCTATGTGTCAGAATCAACTCCATGATATTGGGTTTTGAGTAAACTGTCCTTTAGGGTTTGATGGGATGAAGTGCAGAAAGGATCAAGTGTGGAACGCTTAGAAGGCAAAGATTTCTTGGAGGTTTTGAATGAGTCATCTCTTTCGTGTATACTATCAGATTCTTCATACTTTTCCACGATAATTACATGGTTATTGAAAGAGTACTTTGTCTGCACTCGCTTGTATTAATGTTTTCTTTTAACTTTTTGACCTTCCACACCACACACAAGTGCAGAAGAATCTAAATCATGCCTCTTAAGTATCAAACCCTAAAAATCATTAATTTTGACACTATATATAGGAAAACACACTTTCTTTCCCTTTCCGATCATTCCCTAGTATGCATACAGAAGCTCTGTAATTAAATATATGTTCTGAATGTTGTTGTTGTTATGTGCCGTGGAGTCAGTTCTGACTCATAGCGACCCTGTGCAGGGTTTCTGAGGCTGTAAATCTTTACGGGAGCAGAAAGCCTCATCTTTCTCCCATGGAACGGCTGGTAGTTTTGAACTGCTGACCTTGAGGTTCACAGCCTGATTCGTCACCACTACGCTACCAGAGCTCCTTTATGTTCTGAATGCAGACTTCTTAATTGAGGATTTCTAGTTAGCTTGCTGAGACAGAAAACAACAAAGACACATTTTATTTGACCCTGATACTCAAACTAGCACTGAGTAGGGGTGAGAAAGTTTGAAAACTTTATGGTGCTAGTGGTCGTGTGGCATTGAGTAGGTCTGACTCATAGCAGCCCGGCCTAGAGTTTCTGAGGCTGTAAATCCTTATGGGCAGCAGAAAGCCTCATCTTTCTCCCACTGAGTGGTTGATAAATTCAAATGACTAACCTTCCAATTAGCAGCTCAACACATAATCACCATGCTACCAGACTAAAGCTTGATAGTCCTTTTGATTATACTCCTTACTGTATTATATTATTATACTAGCACATGAATGTTGATCCCAAACCAAAGCAAATGCACTGCCATCAAGTCAATTCTGACTCATAGTGATCCTATGTAGGGTTGCCAACTCGTAGCCACCCTGTTTAGGGTTTCCAAAGACTGGTGAGTTTGAACCACCAGCCTTGCAGTTCCAACCGACCTTGTGACCGAGTGTTTAATCCTACAGCACCACAGGAACAGAAAACCTCCTCTTTTTCCAACGGATACCAGGTGGATTTGAACTGCTGACCTTGTGGTTAGCATTGCAGTGAGTGACCACCACCAAGTCTCATGAGTACTGATGGTGGTGGAGGTGATTGTGTCCCATGGAGTTGGTTCTGACTCATATTGACCTTGTATAGGGTTTCCGAGGATGTAAATCTTTACTAGAGCAGAAAGCCTCATCTTTCTCCTGCAGAAGGCTGGTAGTTTCAAACTGCTGATAGTAAAATTTAATTTCTTCCCTCAAAATAATCACAGCTAATGTATTTTCTGAAATCAATGGTGAGTTTGTAAGGAATGTGAAAGTTTAATTGATGCTTATAGTACTAGGTTAAACCAAAACAACATTAGATAATAATGTGAGATAGATACCAGATTAGAACACATTAACAAACCTTAATGCTAGTGTGTGCTTGGCAGGAAAACTCTGCAAATTAATCTTCCCAAGACAGGGCTACAATCCTGACAATTACCAGCTCATAAACCTTCCATAAATTTACAATGTCTATCTAATCAAGGTAAACTACTTAAGTTCTAAATCAAAGCCAAAATAATTTATCTTCCATGTATCTTTCTCCCACTACTTATATAACATACGTGATACTCCATAGCAGCAACTCAAGAACATATTTGATATAGCCAAATCTAGAACATAGAATAAATTAGCTGCTGAACATACCTTTGGGATTCTGGTCACAGGTGTTCAGTATGGTAGCATCTGTCTTAAAGCTTTGATATGTCATATTATGAAAGCAAATTTAAAATGAAGCCTGACAATTATTTACAGGTCAGACTTCTCATTTGAGACATTAGATTATTCTTATTTAATATCAAATTTTTAAGGCCTTGTTGTTCTTCAAATCAGTTTACATCCTCTTCTTCTTTTAATGCTTCCTGTTTCATCAGTGTAATTTTAGTTATTTGTTCTACTTATAATATAAGTAATAGATGGTGACTTAGTTATCTAGCGCTGCTATAACATAAGTATCACAATTGGATGGCTTTAACAAACAGAAATTTATTCTCTCATTTTTTAGGAGACTAGATATCCGAATTTAGGATACCAGCTTCAGGGGAAGGCCTTCTCTCTGTGTTTGCTCTGAAGGAAGGTCCTTGTCATCAGTCTGTCCCTAGGCCCAGGAGTTTCTTATGCAGCGACCTTGAATCCACAGAGCAGACTTTGTAACACAAAGTGATAAATCTAAAATAATTAAAGTGGATAGCTCTTAGACATACAATAAGAAAGAGATGTTGGGTTGATGGGAAAATGGAAACAATGGAGTGGAAGGAAATAAGAATTTAAAAGGCAGAGAAATTATCTACAAGAACTGTCCCATTTTAATTTCTGTATAAGTGACTACCATGTCTGCTACTCTCATTTGGTTCCAATTCAGGTCACTATGAGATGGAATCAACTCAGCAACAATCAGTTAATGCCAGCAATCGCCAGTTATGAAAGGCTGCCAAAGTAGAGATGGTCCTACTACATTTTCAGGACACAATTTTTAGGCTTAATCTGAACACTTGTCTACACCCATTTGCTCGAGTGATATTAAGTAGAGAGGAGGGTACTCCGATGGGCTATCAGTCTGCAGGCTTGTTGAATTATACATGCAGCTGAGTTCACTCCAGCTCTTTGAGATGAGGAAAGTTTGGAACCAGAGGGCTTTCATTAATCTTCAACTTAGCTTGTCAGACAGCTAAGCTGACAATTAAATCATTCAGTTCAAGGCAGGTTTATTGTTCCAAGTTGTGTGGGCTTTCTCTCTCTCTCTTTTTTTTCTTATCTCAATCTTCTTTTCTTTGTCAACCTACCTGACAAAGGAAGAGATTGCAATATTTATGAAAAAATATATTAATTTGTTATTTAACTTAATTTCTTCACTCTGCTATTTGGTGAACAAAGAAGTATATAAGAATAGTGTCCCCATTTCATTCTCTAAACAAAAATCGGAGAGTTTAGGTGATTTACTTAAGGCCAAACAACTCATTTGTTGGCCTTGGAACCCAAGTCCCTTATTCCTGTTGTTGTTAAGTGCCGTCAAGTTGCTAAAGGCTCTCAGCGACCCCATACAGGGTTTCCAAGGAGCGACTGGTGGGTTTGAATCTCTGACCTTGTGGTCTACTACTTATTCCTACAATACCATACCAGGACTGATGTAAAAACGTGCCTCTTTCGTGTTCTTGCTGAGAAAAGAATGGCAGCAGTACCAGCAATTTACAAAATCTTCCAGAATCATCGGGTAATTATGACTGCTCCCATAAAGAGCCTCAGAAACTATATCTAGGGGCTCTCTGAGTCAGAACCGACTCCATGACACATAACCACCACCATCACCACGAGGGACTATTGACGTGCTCTGAATTCAAACAAGAGACCCCAGCAATAATACCTTGGCATCTTTCTTCTAATAAGTCATCAGGAAGTAGCTACAGAATTTTTCTATTAGTAAGTAGCCCACATTTTGTAAATATAATCTTGTAACTATACAACTGAGAAGCTATGTGGCTGTGTTATATAATCATATTCTTGTTTCCTTTTAAAATTTCCTTTTGCCTAAAATAGCTCACCTGAGCTGCACTGACTTTCTTCCCCTATGTCATGATCTCTCATTACCAAGTCAGGACCCCTAAGCCTTCTCCTTGTATCACTTACGGAATTTTGGATTCTGGCAAATATGTGTGCTCACACCAAAGACAGCTTGAGGCAAAGGATTTTACTAAATTTCAGAAATGTCAAATCTATTTGAGCTCTGTTCTTATTCTTATTCTTATAAGATCCAAATCCATTTCCTTCATTCTTTAGCTTGCAGAAAACTATCACTGCTGTCTTTTCAATGTATTCAAAAAATAAGAATGCCCAGAAGTTACGGTTTAAAACTCTGAGCTAGAATTTAATATTTTCCACATGGCAATTTCTCCAAGTTATCAATCTAGTCTAACGTTGTTAGATATGATATGTTTTTAAAAACTTTTTCAAAGAGTTTTTTATAATCTGTGGCTATAAATGAAGGTTTTTAAGTATTCTATCAGTGCAACTAAACATACACAGTATTTAACTGCTATAGGTGATATATTTTTATATGCTTATTATATTAAATGGGGTAATAGATTTTGACAATCACCGAAGTCACTTTATCTTAGTAAAGCATACATTGTGTGTTATGGCTCAAGAATTTACCACTCAATTTTAGAAATACGCACTATATGCAAAACCATTATAATGAGCAAGTGCCTAAAAATACTCCATAACATCAAAGAACTCCCATTAAATATTTTGAGCACTGAGAAAAATAATGTCATGCTCACTAATATAATTATTTTAAATTGTTGTTATTATTAAATGCTGTTGAGTTGGTTCCTAGTCATAGCAACTCTGTATAGGGTTACGGCACAGCAGTTGGTGGGTTTGAATTGTTGACCAGTCCAGTGCTTTTCCTACAGATTCTTCAAATCTGAATGGTTATACTCACGTCCTAGATGTTAATAGATTCAGTCATACAAAGTGACTTTCCTGTCATACTGAAATACTTCCGATCCTCAGTGTCTCTTCCTCCTTCTCTTCAAACCCTGTTACTATATGAATTCCTCATCCAGTCACCTACTCTAAGTTACCTCTCAGAGTTTTACTCATACTTTGTGCCTTAGCATTAATGTAGCAGTTGCTACTACTAGCAAGCCAACTCCAGTCACTCTGAGCATTGAAACGTACTATCAGTAAATTACAGATGACTCTTTTATGTGCTCCTAAGGAGCTTTGGGAAGTCCTGGTGTGGCGCTGTGGGCTAATGTGTCAGACTGCAAAGTTGTTTTAAGTGCAAGTTTGGTGGTTCAAGCTCACCAGCTGCTCCTTGGAAACCCTATACAGCGTTGCTATGGGTCAGAATCAGCTCAACAACACTTAACAACAACAACAACAACAAGAAGGAGCTGTGGTGGCATGGTGGGTTATGTGTCAGGCTGCTAACTGCAAGTTCAGCAGTTCTTGCCCACCAGGCACTCCACAGGAGAAAGATGAGGTTCTGTGCTCACATTAAGATTTATAGCCTTGGAAACCCTAGCGGGTTTACGAGTTGAAATTGATTCCATGGCATACCACACTTCCACCAGCACTCAGGGTGTAGCACTGTAGGATAGGCACTGAACCGCTAATTTAAAGTCAGTGATTTAAACCCACCAGCTGCTCCTTGGAAACTGTATATGAGGTTTCTATCTGTCAGAACTGACTCGATAGCACTTACCAACAACAACAACATTGCACTCAGGGAATCCCTTGGTGATACAAACAGAATAACACTCAGTCACTAACCCAAACTTTGGTGGTTCGAGTCCTGGCCATCTAGTTCCAAAACTATGGTGATTAGGTACCCTATGGAGCACAGTTCTACTCTCACACACATGGAGTTGCCTTGAGGTGGAGTTGATCAGTGGCATCTGAGCTGCCTTGGTTCCTGTAGCACTTGGGCTTTTCTATTGAATCATGATTGCCAGTGTGTGAGGCTAGTATTTTCCCTTAGTTCTGAATTTCAAAAAGACAGAGATCCTATCTGTCGCTCCACTCTTATGTTTCTAATGCTCACCATAATGGCCTCTACATAATTGGGACTCAATATTTGAACCATAGATTGGTGGTTGGAGCTCACCAGTAGCTCCTTGAAAACCTTATGCAGGGTCACTAGGGGTTAGAACTGACTCAATGGCACTTAACAACAACAACAAAATACTGAATATTTAACAGATAATGTTTTTCAGTAAGGATCCCTGGTGACACAGTAGATAAGTGCTTGGCTGCCAACTAAAAGATCAGCAGTTTGAACCCATCCAGCTACTCCACAGGAAAAATATGTGGCCGTCTGCTTCTGTAAGGATTTCCAACCTTGGAAATTCTATGGCGTAGTTCTATAGGGTTACGAAGAATCCAAAGCAACTGAATGACAATGACTTTAATTTTTAATATTTCTCAGGACAAATCTTGACAACATTTACATTTTATGATGTAAAAAACAATTCATTGAATCCCAATGAAAGTTTTTAGAATCTTTTTCTAAATTATAGTTTTGTGCTGTTATTTTATTATGTTTTATGTGAAAATGTATATAGCATGTTAGTTTTCTCCTAACTAATTCATACACAGTGTTTTGTGACATTGGTTACAATCTCCAATATAGGTCAGCACCCTCCCCATTGTCACACAGTGTCCCATTTCCACTTGTCTCCTTTCCCTGTTGCTCCCTGCCTTCTCATTTTCATTTTGGGCAAATGCCCTTTTGCTTTCAAATGAATATAGCTGTTTTTTCTGAGAATCATATTCTTCATGGGTGCTATTGTTTATTCTATAGACCAGTCTATCATTTGTTTTGGAGTCTTGGTGTGGTAGGATAAGCACTGAACTGCTAACCACAGGGTCATTGGTTCAAACCCAGTATCAGGTCCTTGGAAACCCTATGGTAGTCATGGTTGTTTGCCATCGAGTCAATTATAATTTGTAGTGACCCTATATAGGGTTTCTGAGGCTGTAAATCTTTATGGGAGCAGAAAGCCTCATCTTTCTCCCTGGGAGTGACTGGTTGATTCGAACTACTGAACTGGCAGTTAGCAGCCAAGCTCGTAATCCATTATGCTACCAGGGCTCCTGGGGAAACCCTTTATTGGTTGCTATGAGTTGGCACTTATTCAACAACAACAACAAAAACAATAGCAATTATTTGTTGGAGAGGTGGCCTCTGGGAGTGGCTTCAGTTCCATGTTAGGAGGCTGACATAGTGCAATAGTCTCAGGGCTTCCTGTAGTCTTTATCAGACCAGTAATTCTAGTCTTTTAAAAAATGATTCACTTAACATTTTGTTCTTTTACAAAATAACAACCATTCATTCTTCCCACAGCATTCTCTACTGAACTAGGTTCAATAATTCATCGCAGTGACCACACAAAATTCAGACACTATGCTCATACTCACAGTTATGGGGCTTATTAGTGATGTTAACAGGCTCCAATTCAAGACCAGAAATACGGGGCACAGTTCTTCCAATCAGGATAGCCTCTCCTCTGTCCTGCCCACAGGCAGGCTTCTCTCTGGACATTGGTTCATTGGTCCGATCTCTGCTGTGCCCTCACAACATTACACTGCTCGTTTAGGGTTGCATAGTGGTTATGAGTCGGGCTGCCAACCACAAGGTCAGCAGTTTGAAACTACCAGTGGTTCTGTGGGAGAAATATGAGGCATTCTGCTCCCATAAAGATTTACAGATTCAGAAACCCTGTACAGGGTCACTATGAGTTGTAACTCACTCCACGGTACTTAACAACAACAATATATGTTCACAGGGCACACAACTCTACCATAAGCCTCAGCTGAAAGGCACTCAGCTCTAGCTCTGTGGATAAGCCAACCTAGCTCCCCCAATTAAGTATCTAGAGGCACCCCAATCTGCAAGCAAATCTCCTCCTTCCTAAAGTCATGCAGCTATACTTGCTCCATGGGCTGAGAGGTTCACTCCTCTGCCTCACGCTCTAGTTCTTGGTTCTGCTGTTCCTTCTCACATGCTTCTGAGATATCCCAGCATTTTGTCCCTGGGTCAAGGAGGTTCAATGGACAGGGATCTTGGAGTCCAAAGAATGCAACTCACTCCTGTTTCTTAATCCTTGATAGTAGTGAGATTCCCCTTTCCTGCTTCTGAGAGGGCTTATTTAAAACCCATTTTAGAGTTTCAAGCTTTTACAACCACAATTAACTTTGTCAATAACCACAACTGACTCATATCATCCTATCAGTATCTTCTCCAACATTCTTTTGCCCTGACACATGAGGGGGGGAAAATTGGTGGGTGTTTACACATTATTGCTAGAAGAGACATTAAATAATCCACTGTAACACAGTTCTATGTTTTTATTCCTTTCTAATCAGGACCTTCTATTCATCTAGTTCTTTCAATCTCAGGCTGGAAGAGTCTGTGGTTCATGTGAGCCGTCAGTCCTTTGTACTACTTGCTTCCTTGAGTCTTTGGTTTTCTTCCTTCTTATTTGCTCTGGGCAAGAAGAAATGAATATAGTTGTATCTTAGATGGCTGTTCACAAGCTTTTAATAACAGATGCTCCTTACCAATTTAGAATGTTGTGATTGTTGGTAAGTGTCACCAATGTAGAACAGTATTCTTATGAACTGTGCTCTGCCGATTGATCTAGATGTCTCCCAAGACCATAGCCCTTATTCTTCAAGCCCAGTAGCTCAGCCCTCTGAGATATCTGGTTACATGTAAGAAGTTTCCATAGCTGTGCTTCCTCTTTGCTCTATTATATTTATGAGTGTACATGCATAACATACAACTATGTGGGAGAAACAAGAGGCTTTCTACTCCCACAAACATTTAAAGCCTCAGAAACTCTGTATGGGTTGCTATGAGTCAGAAACAAGTCAACAGCACACAACAACAGCATGCAAATGTGTATGTAAAACAATCCACAAATCATATCTATATATGCATGTGATTATAATTCCATATGACCTCCCACATCTACTTAACATATTTACATACTTATGTGGGTGCCTGGTAGCACAGTTGATTAAGTGCTTGACTACTAATTGAATTCCAATCCCCTACAATCTCGACAGCAATTTTTCTTTTCTATTCTTCAGATCATTGTCATTATTGCTGTGGTTAAGAAGGTGTCTCATTTTGATTTTGATTTACACCTCTCTAATGGAGCTCTGGTAGTGTAGTGGTTACGAATCAGGCTACTGGCCTCAAGGTCAGCAGTTCAAAACTACCAGTGGTTCTGTGGGAGAAAGATGAGACGTTCTGCTCCCGTAAAAATGTACAGCCTCGGAAACCCTGTGCAGGGTCACTATGAGTCAGAACTGACTCCACGGTACTTAACAACAACAACAACAACAATGGCTAATGATACAAGAACCCAGGTAGTGCTGCTGGATAAGTACAGGATCGCTAAGAACATGGCTGGCAGTTTAAGCCCACAAGCCCTCCTGTGGAGAGTGATGAAATGCTCTGTTCCCATAGAGATTTATATCCTTGGAAACCCTAAACAAGGTCACTATGAATTGGAATCGACTCAGTGGCAGTGAGTTAGCTTTGTTGGGACTGGCTAATGATTATAAGCATCTCTTGAAGTGATCATTAGCTGCCTGAAAGTCTTCTTTAGTCCTTTCATGTCCTTTGCATCATTTAAAAATTAAACTGTGTTTTTCTTATTGAGGTATCAGAGTTTTCTGTTTATTTTAGTAAATAGATCCTTGATAGATATGTCACTAAAAACATTTTATTCCCAGTCTGTAAGTTGTCTTTGTACTCTTTTACTGAAGTCTTTTGATGAGCATAAGTATTTGATTTTTGAAGTTTCTAGCTATTTAGTTCTTCAGTTTGTGAGTTTTTAGTTATGTTGACATTCTATATATGCTATAAAATGTTCTCTTGTTTTAATTGTCACAATTGTCAAAATTGATTTACGATATCACTGAATGGCACTTATATGCCAAATGCATATGCCTTACAGTTAACAGGTGACCTTGAGTCACATGTTGTTTCAAAGCACTGTTTGAGAGTGAAACTAACAGATATAGTTAAAAAAAAAAAAAAA
>NW_006408521.1:2345268-2345846 GCF_000296735.1 Chrysochloris asiatica
AAAAAAAAAAAAAGTCAGATGCCAGAATGCTATTGTATGAATGTACTTAAGCAATTTTAAAATTGGTCATGATTCATGGTGTTTATTAAATTATTGTAATACATTTTGAGAAATGTAAATATTATCATTATCATGATTATTGTTGTTGTGTGCCTTTGAGTGGGTTGTGACTCATAGCAACACTACATAGACTTTCTGAGAGAGTGGCTAGTGGATTTGAACTGTTGTCTTTGCAATTTTTAGTACAGTGCTATTCTTTATTTAATCATTCAGCAAGAATAATTGAGCAGTAAAATTTTTTATTATTAGTGCTTCCTGATACTTCAATACACTGATGCATATGTCTTCAAATACCATGAATTCTGGCTCTGTTCAGAAATTTAGGAACATGAGGAGGTATTCTGTTATATTAAAAAATTTTTTTTCATTATTCATTCATGGTCATTTATTCATTCAAAAATAAGTTACTATGCATCAGATTCTGTTTTCTTTCTGATGCTGCAGTAGTAATTTGGACAGGCATGTTTCCCTACTCGCAGTTAACTTCATATAGGGTTTAAAAGAGAGAGAGACACACA
>NW_006408521.1:2347596-2348610 GCF_000296735.1 Chrysochloris asiatica
ATATATATTTAAGAATAAATAATTGAAAAAGATATGAGGGAAGGAAATGTGGTTGGGAAGGTTGACAGGACTTTTGAGGTGCTTGCAGTATTGTTCTTGACCACAGTGGAAGTTATGTAGATGTTCACTTTATTATTTATTATATTGTATATCAATGGTGATGATGGGGATTTTTTTGTTTGTTTGTTAGGTGCCATCCATTTGGTGCTAACTCACAGCGACCTTATGCACTGCAGAATGAAACACTGACTGATCCTGGGCCAACCTCACTACTGTTGCCACCCTTGAGACCACTGATGCTGCCACTTGGCCAATCCATCTCACTGGGGGTCTTCCTCTTTTTCTCTGACCCTCCACCTTACCAAACATGCTATCCTTCTCCAGCGACTGGTCCTTCCTGATAATATGTCCAAAGTATGAGAGATGAAGTTTGGCCGTCTTAGGATTTTATTATTCAATTGTGATTAATTGTTAATAATTGTTATCAGGACTAATGGTGATTATCACAACTATAAATTTAGAAGAGTGGTAACTAAAAGTGGGGGAGCAGTTAATTTGTCATTTCAAGAACAGAGGATCCTAGGACCATCATGAGAGATGAGAAGGAGAGGAGCCAAGGATCATAACCAGAAAAGCTGGGACAACAGAGATATTGGCAGAGTTGGTGGCATAGAGAGATAGAGCAGCAGAGGACTATAGGTTCATGGACTGAGAAAGGCAGCGTGTTTGTGGGCAGAAGGTTGGCTTGCAAAACGTGCCCTTTAGACATGTAAATGAATATATATTTTCCATATGGTGTGTGTATATTAAAGCAAAAAGGTAAAGAGGTAAATACTGTTAGCTGATGGTACATGGAAAGGATTATAATTATTTTTGCAATAATTTGTTGAATGTAAAACTGATGATCTGACCTGTAAACCTTCACTCAATTCACAATATAAGCTTAAAAAAAAAGAAAGAAAGAAGGAAAATGCCAAAATGGATGTCAGAAGAGACTATGAAACTTGCTCTTCA
>NW_006408521.1:2348965-2350768 GCF_000296735.1 Chrysochloris asiatica
ATTTGATGGAATACAAATTGAAATCTTTCAACAAACTGATTTGGTACTAGAGGCATTCACTCATCTTGCCAATAAATTTGGAAGACAACTATGTGGCCAGCTGACAGGAAGATATCCATATTTGTTCCCTTTCCAAAGAGAGGTGACCCAATGGAATGCAGAAATAATTGGACAGTATTATTACTATCACATGCAAGTAAATTCTTGCTAAAGATAATACAAAAATAGCTGCAACCATACATTGACAGAGAATGTCCAGAGGTTCCAGCTGCATTCAGAATCATTGCTGATGTCGGATGGATCTTGGGTGAAATCTGAGAATTCCAAAATGAATGATGTTCACCTATCCTTTTTTGACTAAGCGAAGGCTTTTGATTGTGTGAATCATGAAAAGCTATGGATAACATTGTGGAAAATGTGCATTCTGAATGCTTAATTGTGCTCATGAGGAAGCTGTACATAGACCAAGAGGAGGTTGTTTAAACAGAACAAAGGAACACTGAATGGTTTAAAATTAAGAAACGTGTGTGACAGGGTTGTCTTCTTTTACCATACTTATTCATTCTGTATGCTGAAAAATAATCCGAGAAACTGGATTATGTGAAGAAAAATGTGGCCTCAGGATTGGAGGAAGACTCATTAACAACCTGTGATATACAGATGATGCAACATTGCTTGCTGAAAGCGAAGAGGATTTAAAATACTTAGCGATGAAAATCAAAGACAACAGCCTTTGGAACGGGTTGCTTCTCAGTGTAAAGAAAAAAAAAAAAATCCTCACCATTGGACCAATAAATAACACCCATATGAATGCAGAAAAGATTGAAGTTGTCAAAGACTTCAGTTTGCTTAGATCAACCATCAATACTTGTGCAAACAACAGTCAAGAAATCAGACGACATATTGCATTAGGCAAATGTGCTGCAGAAGATCTTTTTAAAGCGTTCAAGAGAAGAAGTCACTTTGAGGTCTATGGTACACCTGATCCAAGTCATGATATTTTCAATAACTTCATATGCCTGTGAAAGTTGGACAGTGAGTAAGGACTACTATAGAAGAATTGATGCATTTGAATTATGGTGTCAGAGGAGAATAATAAAAGCACCATGGACTGCCGAAAGAACAAACTAATCTATGTTGCCCATTCCGAAGAGTTATCTTTGTTATCTCATGTGACTAAAGCTTTACTGAAGGTAATACAGAAATAGCTGCAAGCATACATTGACATGGGACTTCCAGAGATTCAAGCTGGATTCAGAAGACACTGTGGAATGAGGGATATCATTGCTGATGTGCAATGGATCTTGGCTGAAAGCAGAGACTATTGGAAGGATATTTACCTGTGCTTTGTAGACTATGCAAAGGCTTTCGAATGTGTGGATCATGACAACCTAAAAGTATGAGTATTCCAGAACACTTAATTGTGCTCATGAGGAATCTGTACATGGACCAAGAGGCAGTTGTTTGAACAGAACATGGGAACCCTGAATGGTGTAAAATTAAGAAAGATGTGCAACAGGGTTGTATTCTTTCACCATACTTATTCAACCTGTATGTTGAGCAAATAATCTGAGAAGCTGGGTTATATGAAGAAAAATGTGGCATCATGATTGGAGGAAGACTCATTAATAACCTGCAATATGCAGATGATACAACCTTGCTTGCTGAAAGTGAAGAGGACTTAAAACATTTACTGATGAAGGTCAAGGAGCACAGCCTTCGGTATGGATTGTGTCTCAATGTAAAGAAAACAAAAATCCTCACCACTTGACCTATAAACAGCATTCTTATCAACAGAGAAAA
>NW_006408521.1:2351887-2352505 GCF_000296735.1 Chrysochloris asiatica
TTTTTTTTTTTTAAACAGGTATGAACATTTTTGCCACATTTAGTTCACATATGGTCATTTAGAAGTAAGCAACATATATCAGTGAGTCCCTCTCAACCACACTCAAAATTGTGTCCCCAGAAATAGCCACTACCATAAATTTAGTGTGTATTCTCCCTGTACATGCATTTAAACTTCTTATATGTCTTCAGCCATACTAGTATATAATATAAGGAGCTCTGGTAGCATAGTGGTTGTGAGTAGGGCTGCTAACCTCAGCAGCTCGAAACTACCAGCTGTTCCAAGGGAGAAAGACGAGGCTTTCTGCTCCCATAAAGATTTACAGTGTCGGAAACCATATGCAGGGTCGCTATGAGTTGAGACTTACTCCACGGCACATCACCACCATCGCAGTATATATTGCTTATTTTAAACATTTTACAGAGGGGGTATCATGCTTCTATTGTAAGTAATTTTACCTAGATCTTACAAGTTTTGCTAAGTAATATATATTTAATTAATTTGGTTCTAAATCCTTTTTTTTTTTTTATAATTTAAGGTTTTTATTGCGGATTGAGTGAAAGTTTACAGGGCACATCATCAGTTTCACATTCAACAATTCATATAACTTGTTTCATT
>NW_006408521.1:2356924-2358810 GCF_000296735.1 Chrysochloris asiatica
GGACCAGTCACTGGAGAAAGATATCATGTTTGGTAAGGTGGAGGGTCAGAGAAAAATAGGAAGACCCCCAATGAGATGGATTGGCCAAGTGGCAGCATCAGTGGGCTCAAGCGTGGCAACAATAGTGAGGTTGGCCCAGGATCGGGCAGTGTTTCGTTCTGCTGTGCATAAGATTGCTATGAGTCGGTACCAGTGTGATGTCACCTAACAACAACAATCTCTGTTGGAAGAAGTATAGTGAGAATGCTCCTTGGAAGCCCTGGTGGCACAGTGGTGAAAGTGCTCCTCAGCTAAACAAAAGGTTGACTGTTTGAACTCACCTGCTGCTCCATGAGAGAAAGATGCGGCAGTCTGCTTCTGTAAATATTTACAACCTTGAAAACCCTACCAGCAGTTCTATTTGTTCTACATGGTTAATAGGTATCAGAATCATCTTAATGGCAATAGGTTTGATGGTTTTGATTTTGGAAAACCAGTGTCTCTTCAGACACACCTTTTTGTTGTTAGGTGCCATGGAGTTAGTTCAACTTATAACAACCTTATGCACAGCAGAAATAAACACTGACCAGTGTGCACCATCTTCACACTTCTTGCTGTTTGAGCCCAGTTTTTGCAGCTGCTGTGGCAATCCATATTGTTGATCGGCTTCCTTTTTTGCTGACCTGACAGAGTTAAAGTCAGGTTTAATGGCCCTAAGGCTAAAAAATATTTGCATGTATGGAAAATGCAATTAAAGGTGGTGCAGTAAAATAAGCCCTGGACTGCTGACCACAAGGTTGACTTCAAACACCAGCTACACCTTGGAAACCCTGTACAGGGTCACTATCAGCCAGAAACAACTTGATGGCACTCAACAATTTCACTACGTAAGTATTCTTGGTGGTGCTGTAGGATAAGCAATAGATTAGTGCTGGACTCACAACCATTATTCTATCAAAGCTCCTTAATTAGTAATTAGGGATAAGAAGAAAAAAAAAATCACTGAGCCATTACATACCTCTCAGAATGTCAAAAATAAAAATAATCAAACTGGTTATAGTAAATGCTGGTGAGAATGTTTGGAAATCTCAAACATTGTCAAATGCTACAGCTACTTTGGAAAATGGTTTGGTTAATTTCCTATAAAATTAAACATGTGCTTTACCATTATGACCAGAAATACCACTCCTAGAAAATTGCCAAGAGAAATGAAAACTTGTGTTCATAGAAAAACTTCTATACAAATGTTTGTAGTAGCTTTATTTATACTCACTAAAAATTAGAAACAACCTAGATGCCCTTCAACCAGTAAATTGATTGACAATGCCCTTCACCCAAAATCACTAGGAAAACACACCTGTGAACTACTTACTAAAACTAATATATGAAGAGTTAGGCACATTCTGCAACTTCCTTCAGATAAAATGATACATACCCACTGCTGTAGAATTGATTCTGACTCTGTAAGACAAAGACTCTGTCATTGGCCCGTAGGATTTCCATGGCTCTAAATCTTTATGGAAGCAGACTGCCACATCCTTCTTCCTTGATGCAGCTGTTGAGTTTGAACTACAGATCTTTAGGTTAGCAGTTGTTGTTGTGAAGTGCCATAGAGTCGGTTCCGACCCATAGCGACCCTGTCTAGGGTTTCCAAGGAGCTGCTGGTGAGCTTGAACCACTGACCTTGCAGTTCATACAGCTTTGCAGTCTGGCGCATTAACCCACAGCGCCACAGGGAACTTTAATTACTGTGCCAGCAGAGATTCTTAAATGATATATTAAGTTATATATATAATTGTTCTGAAATAAGTGTTTACTTTTGTCTTCACTATGTTTCTTTCTTTCTTTCTTTTTTTTTTTTTCAAATAGTCTCACTAGAAAATCATATCAGTTTCTTTCTTTTTTTT
>NW_006408521.1:2359285-2361818 GCF_000296735.1 Chrysochloris asiatica
TGGTCCTATTGTCATCTACAGTTTTTGAGGGTCTTCCTCTTTTTTCTCTGACCTTCTCCTTACCAAGCATGATGTCCTTCTCCAGGGACTGCTCCCTTTTGATAACTTGCCTGAAGTAAGTGAGATGAACTTTTCACCATTGTCTTTTGTAATGAGCATTCTGGCTGTACTTCTAACACAGATTTGTTTATTCTGGCAGTCTATGGTACAGTTAATATTCTTTACCAACACCGTAATCCAAAGACATTACTACTTCTCTGATCTCCCTCACCTCTTTGTTACTCTGCAGGACTTAAAAAATTAAAATCTAAATCAGTCAACTCTGTATTGTATCGTTTAAAATTTGAGTTCTTCAGTGACAACAGAAAATTCTATGCTGGAAATACTGACTCAGTTGTCTGGGTCAGCCTTTGATTTTGGTTGCTGCTGTTAATAGAGAGAGCCAAGTCCAATTATCACTTGAAAGTGAGAAGTGTCAGTCTGTCACCCACAGCATGGTGCCCTGAATAAGGCCAAATCCAGAAACAAAGAAAAGGAATGAAATGTCAACATTGACAAGCACCTGAAAATTCTTTCCAAATTTCCAAAAATCCGAAGGAATATCATTTGTCTTCTCCTTGTGATGATCCTCCCCCAGCTAATCTCAGCTGATTCTGCCCTTCTTTATGAAGGATGCTCTTTTCATCATCGTGATTTCCTTTAACTCTGCATCAGCACTGATGTGGAGTCTTCCATCGATCAGTGTGTGATGGACAATATGAGCAGATACAATTTGAACATTACAGGCTTTCAGATGGAAATCTTTAATGTATTTAATTTTAAAAATTTGAGAAACACATAAGAGTTTGCTATAATTTCTCAGTATTTTCTATTATTTGTCTTTTTTTGAAGACAAAACTATTCAATTGCTGATGAATTCTTTCATTTCATAAATATAATATTTGCAGTAAATAGTACCTGTGAGTTTTCAACTGATAAACGTCAAATGATCTTAATGGAAATAACTGTTTTAATTTGCAAGTGTATCACAAAGTATTCTGCCTTTTGCTAAAGAAGGAAGATTAGAGAATTCTAAACTGTGTAAAGTACATTAACCCATTGCTATAGAGTCAATTCCAACTCTGAGCTCCCTACAGGACACAATAGAACTGCTCCTTAGGGTGTCTGAAATTGACGCTCCTTCTGGGAGCAGACAGCCTCATTTTTTCTCTCCTGGAGTGACAGGTGGGTTTGAACTACTCACCATGTGGTTTACAGCACAACACTTACCCATACTTTAAGGGCTTCTTAAAGTATGTTGGTATTTGTGGTTGTTGTTAAGTGCCATCTGTTGTTGTTGTTGTTAAGTGCCTTCGAGTCGGAGCCGACCCATAGCGACCCTGTACAGGGTTTCCGAGGGTGTAAATCCTTACGGGAGTAGAAAGCCTCATCTTTCTCCCGCGGAGCGACTGGTAGTTTCGAACCGCTGACCTTAAGGTTCGCAGCCCGATTCGTAACCACTACGCTACCATCTAGTCAGATCCAATTCGTAGCAATCCTGTATAGAGTTTGACAGGAGCAGCTGAGGGTGTAAAGTGCCAATCTTGTGGTTAGCAGTTCTGTGTTAATCCTATATCAACAAAGCAGGGACCCACTCGTGGTGGTGGTGTGCTGTGGAGCCGGTTCGGACTCATAACGATCTTGTATAGGGTTTCCAAGGCTGTAAATTTTCTGGGAGCAGAAAGCCTGTCTTTCCCAATGAAGCAGCTGGTTGATTTAAACTACTGATTTTGCAGTGAGCAGCCCAACTCAGAACCCACTATACTATTAAAGCAGGAGGCTTATTTTCAGTTCCGGTTTCTTATGATTTTATTCCAATCAAATTCTATCCTGAATTTAAAACTAGCTAAATGAATGTGGGTTATTTCATAAATTCTCTATAACTTAAGGTTAAAGTGAATTTCAAAATAGTTTATGAATCTAAAAGGGTAAATAAAAATATTGCTACAAAATCAGAGAAACCTTTATTAAACAAATATATCAAAATATGAAGCTTTCGTTTCTTGATGTCTCCTCCCTCTAGGTTTATGTATTTCTGAAGGCAGTGTCTCCATCTCAATAAGCACTGGACTGCTAACCACAAAGTCAGTGACTCAAACCCACCAGCTGCTCCTTGGAAACCATATACAGGGTCACTAAGAGTCTGAACTGACTCAATGGCACTTAACAACAGTCATTCCTCAAAGAATTCTGAGCTCTTTGATTTACACATATCAAAAATGACAATTTTGGGATCCTCAGAGGACTCAAATTATGTTCTTTTTGAAGGTTCTTTGGAAACAAAAATAAAAATGTCTGAAGAGACAAGACAAGGGCTGTACAGTGGATGAAGCAGGGTTTCCCAAAGAAATTCTCATAGGACAGCTCATGATACCCTTGAAGAATGGTATCACGGTTGCAATAGAAAAAAAAAAAAAAAAGCCTCGGCACAATTTTCCTGGCATTTTCCTCACTAATGCAGTTGTCTTGAAATTTCTTTGTAATAATTCCCCAT
>NW_006408521.1:2362543-2368845 GCF_000296735.1 Chrysochloris asiatica
GGCACTTAACAACAATTATTCCTGTAAACTTGTTACAAAGCTTCAATGATATGGGAAAATATCCACTTGAGTTTGTAAAAAATTTGACATTAGCCCTGACTGCAAAATCATTTTTTTGTCATGGCACAAAAATACTCTTTTTAGAAAGGCACCCTAAGGAAACTATGACAAGTGTATTATTGAGAGAACTTGTCAGTAACCATCCTCAGAGACATGTCTGTCTTGTTTTGTTTGGAAAAAAGCCCTGCGTTTAGGCACTGAAACACTTGGAACAATGCTTTTTCACTTACCCTTGTTAAAGAATAGGAATAATATAACTTGTTGGTAGCCACTTGTATTCTTCATTCCGATAGACTGGCTTTGAATGCTGGGCTCTTCATAACTAGCTGTTAGATCTAGGGTTAGTTAATCTCTCTAAGGTTAATTTCCTCATATGTGAAAATAGGACAACAATAGTCACTTACATTTTAGGTTGTCATAGAAATAATAAGTCAATAATACATTATTTAACAGTACCTGGGATATGGCAGGAATTCAGGAAATGGGTAATAATGGTTCTCCCCTCACCCTTGATGGTTATTGAGAGTATTTCATGAGATGGTTGTTAAGTGCCATTGAGTCAGTTCCAACTCAAAGCAACCCTGCATTACTTGAAATAATGCATACAAAATATTTACTATGGTCCCAGGCATATTATATAACAATTGAATGAATGCCAGATGTTGATGACATTGTTGCAATATTAAAACCTTATGAAGATATAAAGTACTAAGATTTAGCCATTTTATTTATCATGTTTCAACATGATGATGTTAAACCTGATCCAGTTAGTTTTCTTTGAACAACATACTGAGTTTCCCATTGCTAATTCCCTTTTTAGAATGTTTCAGTGACTGCTTTTTGCTAAACAAATCAAATCAAAGCTCTTAGAAGCAGACACATGAATTGAGTCAATGGCATTGGGAACAGTTTAAGAAATTCTGCTTATGTCATGAGTAAGCAATGGAGTCAAGTGACAATTATTCATTTTACTTTTTAAAAAAATCTAAACCTTATTTACCTATCTGCTAAAGGAGGACCACAACAGTCTCTAATCTATAGATACTCTTAGAGCTGAAAAAACCATGAAAACCCATAGCCTTCAAATGAACTCCAATTCACTGTGACCTATACATGGTTCCTAAGACTGTAAATCTTAACAGGAACAGACAGTCTTATCATTCTCCCACAGTGTGACTATTGTTGTTAAGTGCTGTGGAGTCGGTTCTGAATCATAGTGACCCTGTATAGGGTTTCCAACGAGTTGCTGCTGGATTTGAACTGCCAACCTTGTGATTCAAATGGACCCTGCAGTCCAATGTATTATCTTGCATCACCACACCAGGACTCCATGGAGTGGCTAGTGGATTTGAATTTCCAGTCAAGTGTTTGACAGTCCACGGCTTATTCAACACCACCACCAGAGGTCTTGGTACAGGTGCAAGGAAATAATAATAAAGTATTAGGTAATCCCTGGATTACAAACATTTGATTTACAGGTCCAATTTACAGGTAGCTGCTACTTAGATTTAATGATATGTAAATTCATTTTCACTTTGAAATGATTGAACTACTCCTACTCCCCAAAAATTCTTCATCACAATCTCCTCACTTGCAGCACGTTTAACTTTGAAATAATTGTAAAGACTTTGAACCTTTTTCTTGTACTAAAGTAGGACTAAATAAGAACAGTATGTACCTCTTCTGACTTCCCTACAAATTCTAAAGACACAGATCTCATTTGTGCTCTGAGGAGTGCCTGTGCTTTCAAGCCATAGTAAGTTTTCGGTAAAAGCCAGCTCATTCTATACTATTGATGGATATTTCAGTTAATAGAATGTCTTTTCTTATATTCTATCAAAGCCTTCCTACTTGACCCATCTACTCTGGTTCTGTAACTGTTCTCTAGAACAAGAATGAGTTGATGTCCCCGTATGACTTAAATGTCTTTCTTAAATCTTGGTTTAAACAGCTAAAATGAAGCCTGGTCCAGGAGTTGAAATGGTCTCCAGGAGTATTTTCTCTAGGGCTTTTATTGACTGATGTTTTAAAATAGGTCAACAGCAAATATTTCTTGGAAATTGAACAAAAATTCCAGGTAGAGTAAGTAAATATAAGTTTTATTTAAAAAAACAAACACATTTTTAGAATAAGACCTTTAATTCTGTTTAGATTTGAAAAAATTTTAAATTATCGAAACCCCACTAACGTTGTTGTTGTTAGGTGCCATTGAGTTGGTATCTACTCATAGTGACATGCACAGCAGAACGAAACACTGCCCGGTCCTGGGCTAACCTCACAATTTTTGCCACATTTGAGCCCATTGATGCTTCCATTTTGCTAATCCATCTTACTAGCGGTCTTCCTCTTTTTCTCTGACCCTCCACTTTACCAAACATGATATCATTCTCCAGCAACTAGTCTCTCTCCTGACAATATGTCAGAAGTATGAGAGACGAAGCTTGGCCATCCTGGCCTCCAAGGAGCACTCTGGTATTCCTTCTTCAAGTCTTTCTTTGTCTGGAAGTTCCTCTGAAACCTGTTCACCATGGGTGATCATGCTGATATTTAAAATATCCATGACATAGCTTCTAGAATCACAGCAACTCACAAGCCACCACAGTACGAGAGGCTGACAGAGAGTGGTGGCACTAATGTTGGGGAACGTTTTGTATATTCGAGCGTAATTTATGGAGAAGAACATTCATTGAGGAATCACAAAGAATGACTTCTTTAAGAGTAATTTAGTTGGGGTCAGAGGGCAGACTTAATAAGGAATTATATCCACTGATAAAATGTTCCTTTATTTCTCCATTCCGTTATCTAGTGCTGACTTATTAAGGCCCTATTAGATTTCGGGACCTGACACCAGACTGGTTAGGGTTTGCGTGTTGGTCCTTTAGTTACTAGCTTTGTGACCATGAGCAAGTGATTGAAACTTTCAAATCCCCTGAGTACAAATCAAGGCTAATAGTAGTGTCTGCATTAAAGAATAATGGAGGCATTAAATCACGAAAAGCAGATCAGGCTTAATTGAGGGTCCTGAAACCTTTCTCCATACTTCGACCTTTTTTTTCCAACCCCATCTGTACTCTTCTGCCAGAGAAAAATCTTAAACTACAAATCCCACCCTTTCACAAAGCTTTAAAGGCTTTCTTGGTTTTCTGAGTTGAGCTCTTTATTACTTTCTGAGGATGATAAATGTCTCTGACATTCTCCCCTATCCTTATACACACACGCACATATCCCTGTCTTAGCTGCCATTACTCCTCATTTTTGGATTGCATTTTGAATCCTAATCATGCTCCTAATGCCATAACTCCATGTTTTTGCTTGCTATTGTTTTTGGGTAAATTGCTCTCTCCCCTGCTTGGCAGCATTTGAAATTTTTTTTACCATTCAAAGTACAGTACAAATGGCATGTGCTTCGAATAACATTTCATAGTTCTGACAATGACAAGATTTCCTATCCTTTGCATACCTATGTTATTGTTAAGTGCTATTGAGTCTATTCTGATACATAGCGACCCTGTGTAGGGTTTCCAAGAAGCAGCTGGTAGTTTGAACCACCGATCTTGCAGTTCAAATGGTTTTGCAGTCTGGCGCATTACCCCACAGCACCACACCAGGACTCCGTATAGTAGTATGTATACACAAAACCCAAACGTACTGCTGTTAACTGGATTCTGACTCACAGTGACAGTATAGGACAGGGTAGAAATATTCCATAAGGTTTCTGCTACTATACATCTTTACGGGAGCAGAAAGCCTCATCTTTCTACCTCTAGTGAAGTATGGGTTTGAATCTCTGACCTTACAGTTAGCAGGCCAATGCTTAACTCACTGCACCATGAGGGATCCTTATAGCAGTATGTGTTGTTGTTGTTAAGTGCCATCGAGTCAGTTCCGACCCATAGCGACCCTGTCTAGGGTTTCTGAGGAGCATCTGGTGAGCTTGAACTGCCAACTTTGCAGTTCAAATGGCTTTGCAGCCTGGTGCATTAACCCACAGTTCAGTCTGTATAGACTTACCTTAATGCAATCTTCTTTCTCTGCCTTATATTTTACACGTATCTCTTACCTACATGAAGAGAGCATTGAGGTGAAGAGATGTGATTCAGTTGTCTTTAAATTCTCTTTGACAAGTTCAGTCTATTACATGCACACAGACACAAATATACAGAATGGTGGTGGTGGTTATATATGTGGAGTCAGTTCCTACCCATAGCGACCCTGTCCAGGGTTTCTGAGGCTGTAAATCTTTACAAGATCAGAAAGCCTCATCTTTCTCCTGAGGAACAGCTGGTAGTTTCGAACTGCTGACCTTGAGGTTCGCAGCCTGATTTGTAACCACTACGCTACCAGAGCTGAAGCATTTAAGTTATACATGCTGCTGTGAGGAGTGTAACAAAGGAAATGTAGAAGCATGATAATTAGTGTGATTGAATTTTTTTAGATGCTGCAATTTCCATTTACTATCACAACTGATGGATAGATAGCAGAATCCATAGCTGTTTTTCAAGATAGATTTACTTGTCTTCTAATCTTAACTGTAAGCTACAAAAGTTTTTATGTTATAAACATATGAAAAGGATCATTAAAAGTAATAACTATTTCATTTCTATATATTCTGTACATAATATTTTATAAGTATAGCAAATGATAAGGAAATTATATATAGAAAAAAACATGTCTATATTTATGACTGCTTTGTTTAAAGATCTTGTTCAAGGAAATTATAAAACATATTCAATATTCATCTTTTACAAAAATAAGAAAGAGGATACATAGACAAAATATCTTTGGAGATTTAAAATTTGTATTTAGCCCATAATGTGACACATGTTCCAAGGAAAGATGAATAGATACTACTTTGTCAATTCACATTTTCTGTTTCATGTCTTTAAATTAAATAAGCACACTATATACTATCAAAAATAATTTTGTACTTATTCTTAGAGGAAAAACAAGATCGGTAAATAGTATGAGGTAATTGCTTGATTGCAGCTCTTACATAAAATCAATGAATTTGGTCTATAGTGTCAGGCAATATTTAATACAGTGATTATTTTTGGGAAATAGAGATTGTATTTTAAACCTAAAATTTTAAAGCCCATGACATTATATGGATCTTAAAAATGCAAGTTATTTTCTTATCCAATAAAAATATAACTTCTGTATTTTATGTTTATAAGCTACTCTGCATAATGTATTATAGAAGCAACTAAAATCTAGGGATATATGTTCTCCAGCTTTTGCTACCTACCTTAGAGATTTAGCATTCTGCAAACATTTTTTAGATCTTAGTATTTTACCTCTGGTTGTTGGGTTGGAATAAACCTGATACTCTAGGTCATTCTCCCACTGACCTTAACTATAGTGGATTGCAGAATGCCTTCCTCAACCAGCCTCTAATTTTAACAGCAATTACTTAGGAGTCCTGGTGTGGCACTGTGGGTTAATGTGCTGGGCTGCAAAGTTGGTTTGAACTGCAACATTGGTGGTTCAAGCTTACCTGCTGTTCCTCAGAAACGCTAGACAGTGTTGCTGTGGGTCAGAACCGACTTGTTGGCATTTAACAAGAACAACAGCAATACCTTGTGAAAATTTGTAAACCTTGCTTTGTTTCTTTGTAATTTTCACAATCTACTAAAAGGCTTGTTTTCACATATACCCAAAGTGAAGATTATTTATCAGAGTTTTTAAAAAAGGTTCATAGTATTTCCTCAGAGTAAGAATCTGGAGAAATGAGCACTCTAGACCTGGTGGAACCGTGGGTTAAGTGTTGGGCTACTTACCTAAAGGTTGGCAATTAGAACCCATTAGCCACTCCATGGGAGACCTGGTATGGCATTGTGGATTAAGACACTGGACTGCAAAGTCAGTTTGAACTACAAGGTCAGTGGTAGAAGCTCACTGGCCGCTCCTTGGAAACCCAATACAGGATGGCTATGAGTCGGAACCGACTCGATGACATTTAATAACAATAACAGCAAAAGCCACTCCATGAAAAAGGTGAGGCAGTCTGCTTCTGTAAAGACTTATAACCCGGGAAACCATATGGAGCTGTGAGTTGTAACTGACTTAATAGCACTGGAGTTTTATTTTTTGTTTATTCATTTATTTTGTAGCTTTGATAAGAACCCTAAAATTTTAGCGGTCAATTTACTATTATGTCCTGGTATGGAACTGAAGGATAAGCACCAAACTACTGATCAGTAGGTTAACAGTTCAAACCCACCATCCACTCCTTGTAAACCCTA
>NW_006408521.1:2370715-2372308 GCF_000296735.1 Chrysochloris asiatica
GTGGAGAGTGAAGCATTCAGCTGATAAGAAGAAAGGGCATATGCACAAGAACACCCACACTTTCAGTTAATACCCACTTGACCTGACTTCAATGGCTAGGTGATTAGAGCTCAACTAGAAGAAGAAAGAAGAGGAAAAAGAGTGTAATCTGATACAATTTGATGAACTTGACCTATACCTATAGATGCAGTAGCTCAAAAGAGGAAACAAATCTTTACAGCGAGGATCACCCTCTCCATACACAGAATAGACTGGGATGGGCAACTTGGACATTGGTTACCCAAAATGAGGGGGGCTACAAAGGCAAGAAGTGACTGGCTTACAAGCTTTCAAGAGGGTGTCTAAATCCAGAGGGTGCGGAGGAAGGTAGAATCTCCACTGAGTAGTATCCAATCTGTCTAGGCGAGGCCAATGAAAGGAGATGCCGATAGGTCTCTTGTGATACAATAGTGAATAATTATCACGACTGTTTGTGAGGGTTGGAAATGTAAAGGTAGACATTTTGTAGCAAAAGGAAGAGAGTGATTAACTTTGCAGTCTAGGAGCAGAGGTCCCTGGGACCGACCATCAAAGGAGAAGAGCAGAAAGCGGGACCCTACCCAAAGAAGCAGTGATGCCAGTGATGGAGGCAGAAATGATGACATGGAGAGACGGAGCGTCTGGGGACTTTAGACATAGAGAGGGAGAGGGGCTGTGTGCAGATGACCAGGGGGCAGGCTTGCAGGGTATACTCTTCATTTGGTTGATGATGCATGGAGGGGATTGTAACCATGGCAATGAAACAGTATACAATAGGCTGAATGTAAACCTAATGTTCTCCCATGTAAACTATCACAGAATTCACAATAAAACATTAAAAATAAACAAATAAAAGGGGAAAAAGAAAAACATTGTTGGTGAGAACTTAAATGTCTATTGTTAGGGGAATGGTTAAATATATGAGGAGACTTCAAAAAGTTCATGGAAAAATTTCATTATATTTTACTTCCATTTTTTCCATGAACTTTTTGAAGTCCATTTGTATTAGGTCTGGTCCCTAACAGTGAGCACTATGCAGACAAAGTAGATCTTAGATCTTATGTGCTAGCCTGGAAAGTTTTATAGACCAAATTACATACCTATAATTGACTGCATTTGTGGAAAGAGACTGTTGAAAACCTCTATGTCATCAGCCACAGGGACAGACTGTGGAATAGACCATCAATTGTTCATATGCAAATTCAGGCTAAAGCTGAAGAAAATGAAACCAAGTCCATGAGAGCCAAAATATGACCTTGGACATATCCCATCTGAATTTAGAGATTATCTGAAGAACAGATTTGATACATTAGACACTAAAGACCAAAGACCAGAAGAGTTGTGGGATGACATCAAGAATATCATAGAGGAAAGAAGCAAAAAGTCATTATGAAGAAAGAAGGAAAGGACAAAAATGGATGTTAGAAGGACACTGAAACTTGCTCTCCACTATAGAGATGCTAAAGCAAATGAAAGAAGTGAGGAGGTACAAGAGTTGAACAGAAAATTTCAAAGGTCAGCTTGAGAATACAAAGTCAAATACTATAATGGAATATGCAAAGACCTGGAGTTAGA
>NW_006408521.1:2372873-2383583 GCF_000296735.1 Chrysochloris asiatica
TCCAGGGGTTCCAATAGGATTCAGAAGAGGATATGGAAAGAGGGATATCACTGCTGATGTCAGATGGCTCTTAACTGAAAGCAGAGAATACCAGAAAGATGTTTACCTGTGCTTTGTTGACTACCCAGATGCTTTTGATTGTGTGGATCATGACAAGCTATGGACAACATTGCAAAAATGAGTGTTCCAGAACACTCAATTGTGCTTATGAGGAACCTGTCCATAGAACAAGAAGCAGTTGTTTGACAAAACAAAGGAACACCGAATGGATTACAATTAGGAAAGGTGTGCACCAAGGTTATATTCTGTCACCATACTTGTTCAATCTGTATGCTGAGCAAATAATCCAAGAACCTGGGTCATATGAAGAAAAACATGGCATCAGGATTGGAGGAAGACTCATTAACAACCTGTGGTATTCCAATAATACAGCTTTGCTTGCTGAAAGCGAAGAGGACTTAAAAAATTTACTGATGAAGATCAAAGACCATAACCTACAGTATGCATTTCATCCCAATGCTAAGAAAACGGAAATCCTCACCAATGGAACGGTAAAAAGAATGAAGTTGTCAAAGTCTTCATTTTGCTAGGATCAGCCATCAACACTCATGGAAGCTGCAGTCAGGAAATCAAATGATGTATTGCATTAGGGAAATCTGCTGCACAAGAGCTCTTCAAAGTGTTCAATAGCAAAAAAGCCAGTTTGATGACTAGGATGTGCCGAGCCCAAGTCATGGCATTTTAATAACCCCTTTATTCATGCAATAGTTGGACAGTGAATAAGGAAGACTGTAGAAGAATTGCTGCATTTGAGAACTGGTATTGGAGGAGAATATTGAAAGTGCCATGGATTGCCAAAAGAACAAACTGATCTTCGTTGGAAGAAGTTTGGTTAGAGAGCTCCTTGGAAGCCAGGATGGCCAGACTTTATCTCTCATACTTTGAACATATTTTTAGGATGAGAAGGATGCCATGTTTGGTAAAATGGAGGGTTAGAGAAAAATAGGAAGAAGCCCAACAAGATGCATTGGCATAGTGGCAGCAGCAATGGGCTGAGGTGTAGCAAAGATTGTGAGTTTGGTTCAGGACCAGTCAGTGTTTTGTTCTATTGTGCATAAGGCCACGATGAGTTGGCAACTACTTAGTGGCACCCAATAACAACAATGGCAACAACCTTTACTTAAATCATGGTGTTTCAAGACTTTTAGTTTCTTACAAGATCATAGTTTATACTCTCTTTTACTCCAATTCTCAGAAATTAAATTATTCATATCATGTTTTATCTTGTTTCTTTGCTTGGTGTTCCATTGTCTACATTGTGACCTCTGACCTTCTATGTTCTTTCTATCATAAATGCCATCTTCTAGAGAGACATAACTAGTTTCAAAACGTAAACTTCAATCTTAATTCTAGTTACACAATTCTCTAGCAGCAAGAGATTAGAAGATGGTGATACTAGGTGTAGGTACCAAAACAGTAAGAAGTTGTACTCGTACTGCACCAATCTTATAGAAAATATCTAACACTGAAACCTTGGCCTACTTAGATTTAGTAAAACAATTTAGCTATGTATAATGATGCCTTTTCAAACACCAGTAGGATTATTTCATCTCTTTTAGTCATGACTTAGGCTTTTATAATATTTATTTTATAGATGAGCAATGAAGCAATCTATAAGGTTAATTTGAATCATTCTAACTTATGCTCCCTAATTTATGATTTTTGGATTCTTGGTGTGGTGCTGTAGGTTAATGTGCTGGACTGAAAAGTCACTTTAAACTGCAAGGTTGGCAGTTCAAGCTCTGTAGCTGCTCCTCAAAAAGCCTATACAGGGTTGCTGTGGGTTGGGACCAAATCAACCGCACTTAACAACAACAAAAACAATTTATGATTTTTAGGCTATTCCAAAAAATCTGGAAAACGCTATGAAAAGTATGAATTTGCAGCTTTATATGTAATTGTTTAGTTAGAAGGTAAAATTCTTCTTTCTTGTATCCATGTTTCTCATTTGTCTTGCTATTGGCTCGAAATTTCCACATTACTAATATTTTATGACCAAAGCATGGAAAATCCTTATTCAACAGCAATCACATTTTCTCAAAGAAATTGTCTTAGCTAAATTAAGAAGATGACTAAAGGAGTTTTGATGAATGGGCACAAGATTTATATAGGTGGCAGAGTTGAATATCTACAGATGAGATTGTCCCAATTTGAGCGAGTGGTATACTAGATCTCTGAACATATGGGAAATGATTGAGATACATGTAAGATAATGTTTGTCTTTATGTTCCAATATAAAACAGGTTGGGTACACATAGTGTTTTGTATATTTTAAAGATACACCATAAAATTAAAACACTGGGCATATAGAGTTACTTTTAGAAGAAAAAAATATTTGGATTGTAATGTGTAGTTTTGGAATTTGCATGACAATAATAAAAATGTTTTCACTTATATATTCTAAACCTTTAACCTAGTAGGAAAAGACCATGATTAGCCATGAGGATGTAGAGGTAAGAAAAACATGGGCAGGTTTCTTAAGTGCTGGCCATGTTCGTATTCTTTTTTTTTAATCTTTTATTGTGAATTATGTGATAGTTTACATGGGAAAACATTAGTTTTACATTCATCCTATTGTATATCGTTTCATTGCCATGGTTACAATCCCCTCCATGCATCATTAACCAACCAAAGGGTATACATTACAAGCCTGCCCCACAGTCATCAGCACATAGCCCTTCTCCCTCTCTGGGTCTAAAGTCCCCAGCCACTCTATCTCTCCACATCATTATCTCTGCCTCTATGTCAGGCATCACTGCTTCTCTGGGTAGGCTCCCACTCTCTGCTCTTCTCCCTTGATGGTCACAGGGACCTCCGCTCCTGGACTGAAAAGTTAATCACTCCCCTCCTTGCTATAAAATGTCTGCCTTTACCGTGGTCGTATTCTTGATCTGGCTTCTGGTTATGTACATTTATTCACTTTGTCAGATTTCATGTCTATTTCCTTCCTGATGCCGTCACTTTTCACATATGCTTCAACAGAAAATTTATTTTAAGAAAACAAAAAAAGTAATTCATAGCAACACATTTTCTTGTCTTTCCACCAAAATTCTTTACTTTGAGAAATAAAGTTCATAATGTCTTATATGGAAGATAGACTTTTAAAGACTTTATTATCCAGATTAAAAATCTCAGAAATTATATGGGAACAGGAGTTAGAAGATATGAGTTCTAGACCTACTTTTACCATTACACAACTCAGTTTCTCTGTTTTCATAATGCAGATAGTAAGGGTAGTCCCATAACCACAGATATTTGTTGTGAATGTAAATGAGATACTATGCCTAAAAATATTTGAATAACTATAAAAAGGAACATACTTAAGGTATATATATATTTTCCCTTAGCCACATGTACTAAAGATTGGAAGAACTTTTATTTTACTGCATATTTAAATTAGCTGAACAATTTTGAAATCATATTGCTACTGCTGTCTGTTACAAAGCTCTTAAAATCACTAAATTTCTATGGATTCAGTAATATGAAAGATCTAACACTTGTTAGCTTTGTGCTCTTCTTTCTTTCCTATTTTATAATTGTATGGTGTTTGAAGATTGAGCTGACTGATAATAAACAAGAGAATCTGGCACTTTCCTACTTTTTTGCTCTCTGTATAGACACCACTTTTTGTAAATGAATTGCATAAAACTAGTAAGAGCTGTGAAGCATTTAAATATATTGATGACTCAATCAACTTTGCCAATAACCCTAATATTTATTTTCTCTTGCCCACATTGTATTGGTGTCTTATGCTGCTTTATCAACCTGTTCAAACTCCATTATCAACACAACATTAATTTCTTTCCTTTTTGTGCCATTTGGCAGAGATACATCTTTTTCAAATACATACCTTACTCAAGCATTTTATTCTAAGACAGGACCTTTCTTAGAAGAATATATCAAATAAACACAAATGAATGGATTTTGAAAAATATTTTGGGAAGACTTAAGTGGAAATCAGTCTAACTGAATTTCAACTACAAATGTCTCTCTCTTTCAAAGCCCTCGTCTTACTCTCTCTTTTTATAGAGCAGGTAACTTATCAAGTGAAGTCCTGGTGTGGCACACACCTTGGGTTAATGTGCTAGACTGCAAACCGTTTGAACTTCAAGATCAGTGATTCAAGCTCACCAGCTTCTCCTCTAAAACCCTATACGGGATCGCTGTGGGTCAGAATTGACTTGACAGCACTTAACAACAACAATAACTTTCAAGTTAAGCCAAAGATTTCTCTTTTTTACATATTGGTTATTTTACAACAACTAGAAAGATATCTGATGATGTAGTGTATGCTTGCTGAACTGCAAAAGGGGACTATGCTAAATCAAGAATTTATTAAGATGATACAAAGGCAATTTTGGGATAAGTATAAAGAGGAACAAAAATAGGTAGATGGTTGGTTTCACTTCAAGTCTTTTATAAACTAATTTAATTCAGGTGAATAGACATTAGGATGCTTGAATCTTTAAAAAACAAAACACAACAGGGCAACCCTGTGCCCTGCAATAAAAGTAAACATGAACTGAATCTTAATATCTGAAGTAAATATGACTTGCTCCTTGAAAACAACAACATACAGATTCCACAAAATAACAAATAACTCAAACTTTTGAAAGCTAAACAAAAACAACAAACATACAAAACTGAACGCTAAAATGATTTTGTTATCAGACCTGCAGCTTTTCCTTGATTTACTCATGAGACCATTTTCTCCACCCGCAGACCAAAGTGAATTTTGCCAAACCCAAGTGGGAAAAAAACAAACAAAAAAACATGATAAAAACAATATTGATATAATTGCTAAAGTGCTTAGCTTCTCTGGGCTTTGAAGAAAGAAAACTTAAGTTTCATGTTTGCTACCAATTCAGTATAGGTCTAAATAGCCAAAATGTGAGTTGTGTAAGAGATTAATATTGTTAAGTGTCTACTCTACATCTTTTTCCACCATCTCTGATCATATTGTATCAGAAATGTAACAAGCATCTTCTATCTGATCTGTATCCATCCTATCTGGATTGAATTTACAGGCAATTCTCAGGGTGATGACTTAAAACATTTAGACTCTGCTTCCATCCATATTCAGAATTGTGTATTTGACATACCAGGAACTGCTATGTTTTCTTCTGAATTGCAACAAATTCAGCAAATGGGTAACCAGTTAATGTATTTAATTATAATATTAATAATATATCATAATAAAATATATTCCAGTAAATAATTACATTTATCTAGGACTTTTTGAAACTGGAGCTTTGTATTATAGACAAATGAATTATTTAAAAAAATATGTGCTGTTTGGATTTCTTGTTCTAAAAAATTCATTAAATAGGTGAGTAAGGAAGGATATTTATCTTTATTTATGCAAGAGGGGACATTTGGAGTTATCAAAAGCTGTGCTCCTTGATGGGTATTCTGGAATGTTGCTACCGCTCTACAAGATAAAATAGCCAACTGGGAGAAAACTTTGAGAATTGTATAGTTATTAACCTATACATGCTTGGGAAAATTTTTCTAATAATTTATTTTCATTACATTTTATAAAACTATACCATGGAGGTGGGCTTCTGGTGTGGTGGTGCTGTAGAATCATCAGTGAAGTTCAAACCACAATGTCAGCAATTCAAACCCACCAACTGTTCCTTGGAAACCCTATACAAGGGTAGCATGATTGAAACGGATTCTAAGGCACTTAACAACAACAACAACCATGGTGGTGGTAGTGGTGGTGTGCCATGGAGTCAATCTGAACTCATAGTGACCACATATAAGGAGTAACCACATATAAGGTTTTGTTGTTTATGTTGTTTTGTGCTGTCCAGTCAACTCTGACTCATAGGGACCCTATATAGGGTTTCAGAGGAATGCCTGGTGAGTTTGAGCTGCCAACCTTGTCTATTCAACCTACCTTGAGTCCCATATAGGGTTTGGTGGTGGTAGTGATGTGCCCTGGAGTTGGTTCCAACTCATAGCGACCCTGCATAGGGTTTACAAAGTTTTAATTCTTTACAGGAGCAGAAAACCTCATCTTTCTCGCACAGAGTGGCTGGTAGATTAGAACTGCTGTCTTTGCAGTTAGCAGCCCAGCTCATAACCCACTATGTTGCCAGGGCTCCTTCAGTGTAATATAGGTTGTAATTTAAAAACAAAATAAAACAAAATGAATCCTTCATCATAAAACTTGTAAAGTACCGATCTACAAAATAGAAAATCCAGGCCAACAAAAGAGTCAATCTAGACTATTCAAGGTATAGATACAATTTTATTTTAAGTTAGTTACTTAAATTTTCTGTATGAATATTTCATTTTACTTTTTCTGTCTCTAAGAAATACCTTTATATATACACAAAATATAATTCTTACTTTGTGTCTGCCAAGTCTCCTTGGCCTCTTTTCAACTCAATTGTCTGGGAAAAATCAATTTTCATTTCAGTATTGAAAAGGGATCATGGTTACCCATGCTTCTTAGTTTCCTTTGAATCCAATTCAAATCTACACCCTAGTGTCAGGAGATCAGAGAAGTTGTTCTTGTCTAATTCACAAGCTCTTTCACAATTCAGAACTTCAAAAAACATTAGGGACACAGAGTTCACTTAGAAAATTAACCAATGTCTTGTGAATAAAGTGTGGTAAAAAGCACCCAAATTGAGTTAAGCATTTGGCAGCAAGGAGAAATCAATAGCATCTTTGTATGGTGATAAGAAATGCTGACTGAGTTGTGTCTTTCTGAGTGCTGGGTTTCAGTCATAGTATTAATTTTTCTTTTTTATTGGTACAATGGTTATTATTTTCTCTTATTACAAAAGTAATTTTGAATCCTCATATACAAATTTGAAATCATAGAACTCTGTAACAATAAGCATAAAAAATCAAATACGGGGGGGGCGGGGACATGCAAGGTATACCCTTTTGTTGGGGGATGATGCATGGACGGGAGGGTAACTAAGGCAATGAAACGATATAGGATAGAATGAATGTAAAACTAATGTTCCCCCATGTAAACTGTCACTCAATACACAATAAAGCATTGAAAAAAAAAAAACAAAATCAAGTATATTTCTGACATTCAGAGATAGCAGCTGCTCTGTGTAGTCTGTCACGTGGCATTCTTTTTAGTGAAGGTTCATTATTGGTGCACACAACATTTGACAGTCACTTTTCACTTAGCGTCATCTAGTTCTTGTGGGAGTCCTGGTGTGGCACTGAAGAATAAGCACTGGACTGCTAACCACAAAATTGGTGGTCCAAACCCACCAGCCACTCCTCGAAAACAGTAAACATGGTCACCATGAGCCAGAACCAATTCTATGGCACTTGACAACAATAGCAACACTCATCTGGTAGTTGTTTTTTCTCATGTAATTTAGAATTCATGTGTGATTTTTAAGATCTGTGTAAAATTTCATAAAATATTTACTAAATTTTTTCTCATTATTGGCCATATAATCTATTTTTCCTAATGAAAATCGAAACAAACAACATTCTTTCTTATTTAAATTTATTTGTCTGCATTTCTGATTTTTATTTTTTATGGTTAATTTATAGAATATTTAGTTTAATTAAATAATAGGTATTTCTTACTATAATAATTTACATTTTTGATAGTGTGATTTTTATTAATTCAAATGAAATTAATGCCTAGCTTAGTTCATTGTGAGAGAAATATAAATATATACTTATTTCAATGAAATTTTTAAAATTACAATGTATACTCACATATTGGTTACGAATTGGGCCTGCTATTCTCATGGTTAGCAGTTCAAAACCGCCAGCTGTTCTGTGGGAGAAAGATGAGGCTTTCAGCTCCCGTAAAGATTTACAGCCTCAGAAACCCTGTACAGGGTCGCTATGAGTCGGAACCGACTCCACGGCACATAACAACAACAACAAAGTCACATATTAATAACAATTAAACACTATAAAAAGGCATATTAAAGACAGATACAGAGTAAGAGAAAATGTGGAACAAAACTCAAAATTATTGAAAAAAAAAAAAAAAAGGCCAGATTTACTGGTCAGAAAGAGACTGAAGTAACCTGATACTATGACCCTAGACCACCCTTCATGTTTGTAAAATGAACTCTCCCTTGTGACCCAATTTTCAGCAAAGCAGTAGATAGGGGGGACAACAACACTGGCAAGGTGTGCTCACCATGGAATGGTCAGTTATTCTAAAACAAAAGGGCAATATTTTCCTAAGGACAAAGTTGAGTCAGGATGGGAAGGTGAGTGGAATACAAACAGGAACCACAGGCAAGAGTGGGATACCTATTACTGCATGGAGGGGATTGCAATCACTGAGATGAAGCAAAATGTGTGACTTTTTGACCGTAAATCTGAGGATCTTCTCTGTAAACCTTTACTCAATTCACAATAAAAAGTTAAAAAATCTGTCCACCACCAAAAAGATACAAAATGTTAAATGATTTATGTTTTCATTATTATATTGCTTAATAATTGTTGTTGTTGTTGTTAAGTGCCATCGAGTCGGTTCCGACCCATAGCGACCCTGTACAGGGTTTCCGAGGGTGTAAATCTTTACGGGAGTAGAAAGCCTCATCGTTCTCCCGCGGAGCGGCTGGTAGTTTCGAACCGCTGACCTTAAGGTTCGCAGCCCGATTCGTAACCACTACACTACCAGAGCTCAATAAATAATTTATTGATCAATGAACACTGGACATTTTCCTATTTAGTTTTGCTATGAGAGATGAGTCACACAGTCACTCTTCCTTTAATATCTTTACATCTCTATTAAATGTTATTTCTTGCTCCCTCTATTGAGTCAGTTACTTGCTCAAATGCAGTATCTTGTTCCCTTCATTGAGCCAATTTATTAACCCCTAATTAAGAATATTCAACTTTACAATTCTCTCTCCATTACACTATTTAAAATAGTCTGCCTTCTGTTTTTTGTTCTTTAATTTTACATTCTCAAGAATAGAGAGTTTTGTATTCTATTCTGTATGGACAATTCTGTTTTCTGAATTTTATCTTTATCTGTGTTAATGCCCAAAGATGTCAAATTGAGATAAATATTTTATTAGAATGAGGGATTGGATGCGTGCCAAAAATATGAGCTATTCAAGGTGGTTTAACATATGTCATGTGCATGTTCCAGAAACGGAAGACTGAGAAGATGAACTGAAGAAAGCATCAATGTGACAAAGGAGGGAAATATCATAATTTAAAGATGATAAAGAGTCTACAGAGTGACTGGGACTCTGGGTGTCCAGTATAATGGACAAAATATAACTAGCAACTGGACTTTAAAAAATAAGAGGCCAGAGAGAAAATCTTGAATGCTTGCACAGTGTTAACAGCAGGTCAAGTACTGAGAGGTAAGACTCAGCAAGACATAAGACTTTTCATCTGAAAGACAGTGGAATCATACAGATGTCATTAAGTAGGGACTTCATGGAAAATGGTTTTCAACCTAGAAGGCTTAATGTGATGGTGGCATAAAGAAACTTTTGGAATGTAAACCTATAGAAATATTACTTGTCATGCATCTATTCTAAGATATTGGTGCTTAATTCAAGCTCACAAAACTTTTCTCCTAGAAGATTTATAATTTTGTGCTTTATATTTATGTCTATAGGTCTTTTATCAATTGTGAGTCAATTTTGTATCATGTTGTTAGGTGCTATTGAGTCGGCTTCGGTTCATAGTGACCTTCTGCACAACAGAATGAAACATTGACCAGCCCTTCACTATCCTCATAATTACGGTGTTTGTGCCCATTGTGTCAGTCACTGCGTCAATCCATCTCATTAGAAATCTTCCTTATTTTTGCTGACCCTCTACATTACCAAGCGCAATGTCCTTTTGGGGAGACTGGTGTCTATGTCTATAATGCCCAGAGTACATGAGACTAAGTTGTCAATTCTAAAGGGAATATTCTTATTCTTCTTCTGAGAAAGATTTCTTCACCAACATCATTTTTAAATGCATTGATTCTTCACTGGTCTTTCTTATTCATTTTCCAGATTTCACTTACATATGAGGTGATTGAAAATGTCATGGTATGGGTCAGGCACACCATAGTTTTCAAAGTGACATTTTTGCTCTTTAGAACTTTAAAGAGGGCTTTTACAGCAGGTTTTTCCAGCGCAATATATCTTTATTTAATGACTTATTACATCTGGATATTTGCTTTACCATAATTTCTTGAATAGATTGAATTTGTATTTCTGTTGAAAATTAATTGTGGGTATGCTTCTGTCTTACTTATTTCAAAATAGTACTTTATTAAAGATTGGAACTTTATAATAAATCTTTATAGCAAGTATTATATGTTTGCCAAACTTGTTATTTTTCTTCAAAGTTGACAGATTTGTATTACCTGATTTCAAGACTTATTATAAGTAATATCATTTATAATAGCACCAGGAAATATAAAATACTTAGAGATAGATTTTACACACAACATCCATTGTTTTTTCCTTGTTTGTTGTACTTAATAGAATTTCCAGTACAATCTTTCATGGAAATGATGAGTGGATAGCCTTGCCTTGCTCCTGAGATTATCAGCAAAAATTGTTTTACATTATTAAGTCTGATGTTACCTGTGGGATTTTGTAGTTGTTTTTTTATCAGACTTAGAAATTTTCATTGATTTCTAGTTTTTTGAGAGTTTTTGTTAGGAATAAATTA
>NW_006408521.1:2389711-2392214 GCF_000296735.1 Chrysochloris asiatica
AAAACAACTAGACTGAATACTGCAGTCTATAATCACAGAAAAGGGAGAGAAGAGAAAAGAAACAAAAAACCTGTAGTCTAATATGTTGTTGTTGTTGTTATGTGCCATGGAGTCGGTTCCAACTCATAGCGACCCTGCACAGGGTTTCCAAGGCTGTTAATCTTTACGGGAGCAGAACGCCTCATCTTTCTCCTGCGGAGCAGCTGGTAGTCTAATATGAATGTGATTTTAATGCCCTCTCTTCAGCTTCTTGCTTTTAAAGCTGCCTGAGAGATATCAAGATGCCACTGTTGGTTGTTATGCTTTACCTCAAGCTTTAATTTAATTTTTGGCTTGTTTTGTTTTTAAACTCTCTTTCCATCTTTACAGCCTTGTCCTGCCCTTTCCCCTATTTTTAAAAAAACACAAAAATATTCAGGGCCTGCACTTTGGCTGAGTATCTGTATACATGCGTAGCAGAAGAACCCACCAGTGGTGAGAGTGGGGGGTGTCCACTCGCTCAGGCACCCCCCCAGTCACCAGAATGGAGGTATGCAAGCAGTTGGGGGGCGGGTGTCAATGACCAAATACCAAAAAAAATAAAGAAAAAGAAAATCAGAACAGAGCAAAACCAACAAAGTGTATTGTCCATCTTTGCTCCAAGGTTCCCACAGCATTTTTCTGTGGTGTTTCTGCTGCCCCTCTTGGTCTTGCCGTTGGTCTTGCCCAAGATGTCGGCTCTGGACCTTTGAGCCCCACAGATTCAAAAGTATGCGATTTCTTACTTCAGCTTCAAGTTCCACTAGCTATAAGCCTTCAAATTTTTAAAATATTCCTATCTCTGTGATTCTGAGTTTTGGAGCTCTGCCCTGGATCTGCTTTGCCTGATATTCTGTGGTATGGCTCAAAAGTAGTTTCTATTAAGGAGTCCTGATGTGGTACTTTAGGATAAGCACTGGACTCCTAACCATAAAGTCAGTGTTTCAAACTCCCCAGAAATCATCAAAGTCAAAACTGACTTGATGGCACTTAACAACATAATTTTAAAACTAGTATCAATTTTTAAATTTCCAGTTTTTTTTTCCTGTTCCCTATTTAGTAGCATCCTATTCTTGATTTATCTATTTAATATTTTTTCTAATATCTCTGAAAATTCATCCTACAGTCTTCCCCTCTCACACTCCTGTGTGTACAGTTGGTGGTTTTGCTTAGGAGCTGTCTTCTCTGTGGACTAACCATTGTATGGGCTTCACTACAATGTGGTCAGTTGGGGATCTGTCCTCTGTTTTTCCGAAATTAAATGTTTTTACTTGGGAAATATTACTCATCCTCTTTGGAATAGAATTACTCCTCTACTTCTTTGTTGCCTATGAGGAAATCGTGTAGCTGATTCTTTGTGCTCTGTATATAATATAGAGCTGAACAGAAGTGAGGTCAGTTTTCTTATGAGATACATCTGCATGTTTTCAGCTGCAGAACTCATCTCATTCTCTTTGCTGGTAATTTCGCTTGCTGTTGAATTAATTTGGACTCACAGAGTTGAAAGGCTCCATAGGGTTTTGAAGGCTATGATCTATCGGAAATCGATTGCAAGGTTTGTCTTCCTCTAGGTGGGTATGAACAGTCAGTCTTGCAAGTAGTAGTCAAATGCCTAACCATTTTCTCTACTCAAGAACTACTTATTCTCTTTAGTAACTGAGAGTTCCGATCCCAAAGACCCCTGGGCTTGTGCTACACTGATTTTCTCTTTCTGCACGAAATCTTTCACCTTGCAACTCTAAGCTAAGCTTTTCTTAGGTTGACTTAGTTGATTACTATTACTTCATCATTTTGATATCTTTCAGAAAGCATTAGCAATTCCCTACTATTGATGCTTCTTCTGTTATACTCTTTTCAATTAGATATTTGTATCTTTTAGTACTTTTTAAACTCTCATTGTAGTGGGTAAAGAGAGAAAAATCACATTTGTGCAATCTTCCATTTTCCACTGTCAGTTCAGATTCAGAGAAGCTGAAGGCGCCTTACAGAAAGCACAAAGTAGATAAGTTGCTGGAAATTGAACTTGGGAAGACAGTAATGACCAGTTCAAATTCTTAGTATTTTCCAGGAAGATGAGGTAAAATTTCCTGATGTGGGAAATAGATAACCGGCATGCCTCACACTTCAAAATATAGTTTTGAGAAAAATTAGATGAAAGCTGTTGGAATCGTTGGTAGTGACTCTCGCTATTTGTTTGAACCATCCTCTAACCCACTGCCGGTGAGTCCGTTTTGACTCGTTAGGACTGAGTTGAACTACTTCTAGAGTTTCCAAGACTGTAAATCTTTATGGAAATGGGGCTTATGGGTTTAAACCACTGACCTTTGCTGTCAGCAACCCAACACTTAACCCACTACACTATCAAGGCTCCTGGAACCAGCACCTTGTTGTTGTTGTTTTTAAGTGCTGTCAAGTTGATTCTGACTCATAGTCAACCTTCTATAGTGTTTACCAAGGTATAAGGTATATGGGAGCTTTGAACTAC
>NW_006408521.1:2396560-2397618 GCF_000296735.1 Chrysochloris asiatica
AAAAAAAAAAAGAATGTCCACACCTGTATCTCCGTGCCTCTGCCAGGCCTTCTTGGCTCTTCTGATCCTTCCTCTGCTTGTTCTCTCCCAAGATTATGGTTCTGGGAGCAGCTGAGCATCTTGAATTAGAAAGCAATGTATTTCTTGATTCTGCTACAAATTACCCTAGCTGTAACCCTTCCACATCTAAATATTCCTTTACATGTAATTCAGGGTTCTAGTACCATCCCCTGAGCTTGCTTGGTCTGGTATTCTATGTTGTTGCTGACGGAACTCCTCACTGCATGTCTACCCAGTCCGCCATCTCACAGTATAATAAAATATATATGAAATGTTAAATAACTATGGAAATTAAGGCAGAAATTAATGGAAGATGTGAAAAAATAACATGGGAAAGAGAAGACAGAAGGAAAAATAGATAGGGAGAGATAGAGAGCAAGAGGCACAGGGAGAGAGAGCAGAGAACAACAGATGAGACCAGGCAGCAATTAGTGAAACTTGTCTGTGTCCCTAGCTTTCCTTTTTTGATCCCTACTCAGTACTTTAGACACTGAATTCCATAGCTTTTTTCCTATGTTTTCATTAGTTTTGCTCCTTGATTACAGTATATTGATGGTTTGTTGCAAAAAGGAACAATAGAGCAGTTTTAGAAATTTAAAAAATTGCTTTTAGAATTACATGAAATATTATATGGGGGAGTATATTGAACAGAAAAATGTGCCATGTCAAATGAAATGATAAATTAACTAAAGAGCTTCCATTTTGATTGCTTTTTTGAGGTTTTTAATCAGAAAATCAAATTATACTTATTATCATCTTGTAAATAAGTTATTGTGAATGAAATGACTGCTGTTACTTTATGTTAATTTCTTCCCAAACTATGACTCCACAATTGAACCCACTGTGATACTATTGTGCCAATCCATATCATTGGGGGGGGGGTCTTCCTTTTTTTCACTGACCCTCTATTTTACTAAGCATAATGTCCTTCTCCAAGTACTTGTTCCTTCTGATAATATGTCTAAAGTATGAAAGGTGAAGTCTTTACATTGTGGCTT
>NW_006408521.1:2397718-2402654 GCF_000296735.1 Chrysochloris asiatica
AGGCTGTAAATCTTTACGGGAACAGAAAGCCTCATCTTTCTCCCGCAGAACAGCTGGTAGTTTCGAACTGCTGACCCTGCGGTTAACAGCCTGATTCAGAACCTCTACGCATAAAGTTTGTCAAAAATACTTCTTTACAATATTGAAATGATATCTTGTTTTAAGTGAGTTGTCTTATATGAATCATGTAAGGTGAGAGATTATTTCTTTAGCTAGTTGTACAGTTTGTCATGTGGGTAGTGGCTTGTGTGTGACTATGATGCAGAAATCTATGCCACTGGGGTTTGAAAGGCCAGAAGGGTCACCCATGGTGGACAGTTTTAAGAGGATCTTCCAGACTAAAACCAAACTAAGAGGAAGGACTAGTACACTTCTGAGTGATTATCCCTTGAATACCTTATGAAAATCAGTGCAACATTGTCTGATATAGTGCCAGAAGATAGGCCTGTTAAGTTGGAAAGCACTCAAAATGCATCTGAGGAAGAACGGCCTCCTCAAAGTAGAGTCTTTCTTAATGAGGTGGATGGAGCAAAGCTTTGGCACCTTCGTTTGCTTATGGAACATGGCATGAAATGAGAAAAAACAGCTGCAAACTTTTATTTTTAATTAGAATGTAGAATGTATGATGTATGAAATAGGAAAATTGAAAGTCATAAAAATGAAATGAGTGGCATAAATATCTATACCCTAGAAGGAGCTCTGGTAGCGTAGTAGTTATGAATTGGGCTGCTAACCTCAAGGTCAGCAGTTCGAAACTACCAGGTGTTCCGTGGGAGAAAGATGAAGCTTTCTGCTCATCTGTAAATCATAAAGATTTATAGCCTCGGAAATCTTCTACAGGGTCGGAACCAACTCGACAGCACTTAACAACAACAACAAGGGAGATCAGTAAATATTAGTTATTATTCAAATGCTCACACCAGTCACCAAAGCCAATGATGAAGAGTCCTGGTGTGGTGCTGAGGATTAATGTGCTGCATGGCAAAGTCGTTTGAACTACAAGGTTGGTGGTTCAAGCTCACCAGCCGCTCCTTGGAAACCCTATACAGGGTCGCTGTGGGGCAGACCTGACTCAACAACACTTAACAACAACAACCAACTTCTTGGAGTCCTAGTATGGCATTATAGGATAAATTGGTGTGTTAACCACAAGGTTGCTGGTTCAAACCCACTTGGAAAACTTATGCAGTTGACAGCACTTCACAACAACAGCAACAACTTCTTAGTCTGATATCATCAGACATTTAGTCAAAATACATGATAATTACTAGTTATTGAATGTGAAGTTGAAAACAAAGAGGACGAATGGGTAATTGAAAAATAACGGCATTGGTGAAAGAAACTATGCCGATGACCAGATGATAGAATCTGAAATACCAATGACTTATTCATTACAAATACCTTTGTCAGCAACATAAATGGGGATAGTATATACATGGATTTCACCAGATGGAATACACAGGGATCAAATGGGCTACTTCTATGTGGGAAGAGACGTATAAGTTCAATATTATCAGCCAAAACAAGGCCAAGGACTGACTGTAGAGAGGATCATTCATTGCTTATATGTGAGTACAGAATGAAGTTGGAAAAAAATTCAAACAAGTACGCAAAAGCCAAAATATGACATTGAGTATAACTTGCCTGAATTCAGAGACCATCTCAAGAACAGATAGGACACTAGTAACTGTTGATCGGGTGATTTAAGGGATAACAAGAACACCACACATAAAGAGAGCAAAAAGTCATCAAAAAGACAGGGAATTAAAAAAAAGACTAAAATAAATGGATGTCAGAAAAGACTGAAACTTTCCCTTGGAGCAAAAAGCAGCCAAAGGGACTAGAAGAAATGATGACATCAAAGAGCTGAACAGAAGATTTCAAAGAACAATTTGAAAAGACCAAGTACTATAATGAAATGTGCAAAAACCTGGAGTTGGAAAACCAAAAGGGAAGAGGACGGTGAAAATTTCATAATCTAAAAGGACTGAAAAAAAAAAAAAGCGTTAGAAAGAAAGAAAAAAAAAAAAAAAAGGTCAAGCGTTGTCTTTACTTTGTGAAGGGTTCTATGGGAGTCCTGGTGTGGTAGCATACGATAAACATTGGACCTCAAGGTAGGTTTGCACTACAAGGTTGGTGGTTCAAACTCACCAGTTGCTCCTTGGAAACCCTTTACAGGGTCAATATGAGTCACACCTGTCATTGTTACTTAACAACCTTAACAATGGCAAATGACGATGCAAGGAATGCACAGAGTTATTGTGCCAAAATGTACTGGTTGACTTTAAACCATTTCAGGAGGTAGTATATGATCCTGGTATTGAAGGAAGAAGTCCGAGCTGCACTGAATGTGTTAGTGAAAAACAAGGCTCCAAGAATTGACGGAATACAAATTACAATGTTTCAACCATGGAAACACTGATGCAACCATGGAAACACTCACTGGTCTATGTCAAGAAATTTGGGAAAACAAGTATCTGGCCAACCAACTGGAAACAATCCATATTTGTGCTCATCCCCAAGAAAGGTGGCCCTTTGGAATGTGGAAAGTGTAAAGCACTATCATTAATACCACAGATAAATAAATGTTTGCTGAAGATCATTGAAAAACAGTTGCTGTAGTACATGGACAAGCAGCTGTGAGGAATTCAAGTCCTATTCTGAAAAGAATGTGGAACTACGGATATTATTGCTGACATCAGATGGATCTTAGCCGAAAGCAAAGAATACTATAACAGTGTAGACTTGTGTTTGATAATGCAAGGGCATTCAACTGTGTGAATCATAACAAACTATGGATAGCATTGCAAACAAGTGGAAATTCCAAAACACTTGTGTTCATGAGGAACCTACACACAGACTAAGAGGCAATCATTCAAACAGAATAAGAAGATGCTTCATGATTTAAATACAGTCAGGGTAGGTGTCAGAGTTGTATTCTTTCACCATACTTATTCAGTCAGTAGCTGAGCAAATAATCTGAAAACTAGACTATATGAAGAATGCTGCCTCAGGATTTGAAGAAGGCTCATTAGCAACCTCCTTTTGTGGAGTTGTAGGATGAGCACTGGCCTGCAAACCACAAAGTTACCAGTTTTCAAACCCATGAACTGCTCCTTGGAAACCCTATACAGGGTAGCTATGAGTCGGAACTGACTGGATGGCATATAACAACCACAACAACAACCTGTGATACGCAGGTCACACAATTTTGCTTGCTGAAAATGAAGAGAAATTAAGGTACTTGCTGATGGTGATCAAAGAATAAAGCTTTCAGTATGGATTACAACTCAGTGCAAAGAAAACAAAAATCTTCCCAGTTCGACCAATAAACAACATCATTATGGCAGTGAAAAGACTGAAGCTGTCAAGCATTTCATTTTGCTAGTATCCACAATCAGTGTTCATGGTAACAGCCATAAGGATTCAAAAAAACATACTGCATTGGGGAAATCTGCTGTAAAAGACCATTGAAAGTGTTAAAGAGCACTTTGAGAATAAAGGGTCACCTTACCCAAGCCATGTCATTTTCAGTCACCTTATATACATTTATGGAGAAAATGAAGCTATCTGCTCTCTACTCCTATAAAGATTTACAGCCCCAGAAGCCCTAAGGCTCACTATGTGTCAGAACCAACTTGATGGCATTCAACAACAACATACACATCTGAAAGCTGGACAATGAATAAGGAAGAGCATAAAAGAATTGATGGATTTGAATTGTGGTTTTGATGAAGAATGCTGAAGCTATTGTAGACTGACTGCCAGAAGAACAAACAAATCTGTTTTGGAAGAAGTACAACCAGAACTCTCCTCAGAAACCAGGATGCTGAGATTGCATAACTTTGGAAGTGTTATCAGGGGCACCACTCCCCAGCAAAGGAAATTATGCTTGGTAAAAGAGAGGGTCAGTGAAAAGGAGGAAGTCCCTCAAGGAGATGACCTAACACAGTGGCTACAACAAAGTACTCAAACATAACAGTTGTGAGTATGGGACGGGTTTGGGCAGTGCTTGATTCTGCTATGCACTCTAAGTTGGAACTCACTGAGCAACACTTAACAATAACAATAACAGCATACTGGGGTGGAGGTTAGAAGTATATCCTTCCTATCATTTCATTTCTAGTACTTAGTCTTTTCTCCATAACCTGCTCTTATGATATATTTTCGATGAACCCTTTAGATGTTGTTATTAAGTGCCATTGAGTCAATACCGACCCATAGCAACCCTGTATAGGGTTTCCAAGAAGCAGCTGGTGAGCTTGAACCACCGACCTTGCAGTTCAAATGACTTTACAGTCTGGCACATTAGCCCTTTAGATAGGGTGACCACAATATAATAGTTATCCTTTAGGTAGGGTGACCACAATATAGTATTGATATTACTGCTGTTATGGTGAGCATTGTGGTTCCATAGGATAAGCACTGAACTTCAAAAAACAAAATCCTCAGTTTAAGCCCACCAGGTGATCTGAGGGAGGAAGATGAGGCTTTCTATTCCTGTGGAGAGGAAAACAAAAAACAAAAAACAAAAAACCAACCCTCAGAAACCCTATGCTGGATCTGTATGAGTCAGAAAAGACTCAACATCACTTAGCATCACCAACTGCTGTTGCTAAATTGTTTGGATATTATGCTGTGTGCTTGGTATTACACTGAGGTCTTAACTTTAATTAATATAATCTTCATAGCAATGCAATGACATATTATTATTATTATTACTTTTACATATGAGAAAACCAAGGCCTATAAATATTGTCACTTGGGTAAGGGCACACAGCTGGAAAAAGTGGTACCAGTTCTGACTCAAGAGGGACAACCCGTTAAACTTGTAGAATGACTAATTAAATGCAATTATTGATGAATGTCTATTTGTTTCATTGCTTGTGTTAAATTCTCCCTGAGGTGATTGCATTTATAATTTAATTAATCCTGT